>NW_011483866.1:0-667 GCF_000754665.1 Bison bison bison | reverse complement strand
ACTACAATATTGTAAAGTAATTAGCCTCCAATTAAAATTTTAAAAAATAAAATAAAATCTAAATACATATCAGAATCATCTTCGAATTTTTTGATAAATATAAATGCCAAGGTATTGCTTTTTTTTATTTTTTTTTTGGTCAGATCTCCAGATATGTTTCTAATGAGCAGCCATGTTTAAAAACAACTGGACTATATAAAGATCTTTAACTTTTATCCAGTTTGTTTCACTTTTCCTATTTCATATTCTGTGCTCCCATTTCATTAAGTTTATGTTTTCCAATTTTTCCATCTCTTTTTTTTTTCTTTTGGATATTCTTTCTCAACCCTTTATCAAGCACTGTAGAGAAGCTTTTATATATATATGTCCCCCGCCCCCCGCCGCTTGGGCTCCAAAATCACTGCAGATAGTGACTGCAGCCATGAAATTAAGAGATGCTTGCTTGCTCCTTGTAAGAAAAGCTATGACCAACCTAGACAGCATATTAAAAAGCAGAGACATTACTTTGCCAACAAAGGTCCGTCTAGTCAAAGCCATGCTTTCTTTTTGCAGTAGTCATATATAGATCTGAGAGTTGGACTATAAAGAAATCTGAGAGTCAAAGAATTGCTGCTTTTGAACTGTGGTGTTGGAGAAGACTCTTGAGAGTCCCTTGGACTGCAAGGAG
>NW_011483865.1:5494-6496 GCF_000754665.1 Bison bison bison | reverse complement strand
ATTGGCCATGCCACACAGCATGCAGGATCTTAGTTCCCTGACAGGATCAAACCCATGCCCCCTGCCCAGAGGCCTAATCACTGGACCACCAGGGAATTCCCCATCCTTATTTCTTTTAAACCTTAAAACGTACACTACTTAACTTTTACATCTTAAATATGTAATAGCCTAGCGATACATATCATTTATAGCAGTCAATCTTTAAGATATCAAATTATACAAAAAAACTAGAAAGTGTATAAAAACAAAATTGCCTAATATTGGGCAGTGAACCATCTAATATAGCATGAACATTAGAACATTGCTTGTGAAAGAGTCAATTTTAGGAACAGACCAGCCATTAAAAAGCCTAACAGATAATACTAGAAGCTCAGAGATGAGGAAAGCTGACTTTATGAAATGGGAAGGAAAGAGAGGTTTTGATACCAGTGGGAGTAAAGCAAAAGAACATATTGCTGTTCACTATATACTATGTAGTTGGCCATTGGCAGAGACTGCACCATGTATGGAAGAAAGAGATAGCCCCTATGCCCAGATAAAAGGGGACTGGCCTGAAGGTGGAGCTGGGTCCCCTAATCAGTAAACACAAGAGCCAGGGACAGGTAGGAAGTAGCTGGTGCACTGTAGCCACGCAGATGGCTCACTAGTGTCTGGGGCAGGCTGTACTTCGAATCATGCCTAACTGTTTCACACTTTGAACCAGTTTGATACAAGAATCCCCAAGAATTACTTTTTTCATTTTTCTTGCAGCCTCCTATCCCCCCGCAAAAAGGGCAGGGGGTGGGGAGGGCAAATGTCCCTGTGTATCTCAGAGCCTTGTCTTCCCCTTCCTCTGGTCCATCCTAAGTGAGAAGGATAGCAAATGGTCACACTTTGGAGTATTGGTCTCCTCCCAGAAGTGCGGGTAGAAAGTATAGGTGCCGATTTCAGTGTGTTGAGGCTCTCTCTCTCTTTTTTCTTTTTTTTTAGAGGGAGAGTAGTTTGCAAACTGGTCACAAGGTG
>NW_011483865.1:4602-5394 GCF_000754665.1 Bison bison bison | reverse complement strand
ACCAGGAGCTCTGAGTGGTGTTGTCTTTCTGTAATGTCGGGGGTATATCAGAGCCTCAGATTTCTAAACCCTGCTGGCCTAGTTGGGCAAGGGGGAAGGAGGCAGGGATGGTGAGGAGAGGGAAGTGGGAGGGAGGGGGGAGGGGAGAGGCAGCTGGGAGTGCTGATGCTCTCGGTTCTCCTCTTACCCCAGCCCATGGCAGGTAGCCACCATAGATTTACTGTTCCTCTAATTGGGATCAGTTGCCTGTCTTTTGCGGATAAAGGGTGTTCAGCTATGGGGAAAGGGAGCTGATGGAGGAGCCAGTTATTAGTGGACACCTGTAGGTTAACTGCTGAGTTCAGTATCTTCTAATGCCTAACACTGATGTCTAGTCTTCAGATGCAAAAAACAAAACAGCAAAACAAAACAAACACAACCCCAGAGAAAAACAATATAGCGTTATGCCTGAAATCTGGAGTCATAATTACTCCACATAAAACAAATGTTAAATTATTCACTCTATGCAATAAGTATATTAAAAAATAATGTAATAAAATTACTGAGATCCTTGTAGATTAGAGCAGTAGATGAAGTCAACAAAGAGGGGACATTTGAAGTAGGCTTCGAAGAATGCGTAAAATTTTGGCATCCAGAGAGGAAGAATAAAGTAAAGTTTGGTTGTGCTGTGCTGTGCTTAGTCGCTTAATCATGTCCGACTTAGACCCCATGGACTGTAGCTCACCAGGCTTCTCTGTCCATGGGGATTCTCCAGGCAAGAATACTGGAGTGGGTTGCCATGGCCTCTTCCAG
>NW_011483865.1:468-1271 GCF_000754665.1 Bison bison bison | reverse complement strand
CAGCTTAAATATTTGTTTTGTCTCTTCAGTTAGACTAGTCTCTGGAGAGCAAGGCCAGTGTATTATTCATTTTTGTATTTCTGTGCAGCTCTTGACATAGTTCCTCACCTAAAAGATTGTGGGCAGGGGGAGACACGGGCGACAGAGGATGAGATGGTTGCATGGGATCACCAACCAATGGACATGAGTTTGAGCAAGCTCTGGGAGATGTTGAAGGACAGCCCATGGGGTCACAAAGAGTCAGACATGAGTTAGCGACTGAACAACAACAATGTTCAGCTGGGAAAAAAGAATAAAAATTTGCATACATGATTATACAGTATCCTATTTGATAAAAGTGGACAAAGCCCCAGTCAGAATCACAGCCCTGATAGCTGGTAGAAATCAAACAATGTAATCATTTGTTAATATTTCTCTTTGAGTGTATGAGAACTTGAGTGCAAAGTATTAAATGGTTTGTGGCCTATTCTAAAGCTGTGATCTACAAACTCAGACATTTTCTGTGATTGTATATTTTTGCTTTCATATTTTATTTTACAAAGCCATATTTGGGGTGCTAACTAAATAAGAATGTTGTTGATCAAAATTAGATTAGGAAATAAATGCAGAAACATTACTTATCAGACAGGCAGACTTCTGCCAGCTACAACTTTCTGGAACATATTCAAGAGCCCCAGAAGGAATCCAAAAAGGTCTCTGAAGTTGGAAGAAAATAGCTCTCACAAAGCTTGTGTACTTGTGTAGGAGGAGGCATGGTGCCACTTGCATGCCAAGGCTTGCTTACTGACTTGAATTTTCATAGA
>NW_011483865.1:0-368 GCF_000754665.1 Bison bison bison | reverse complement strand
ATTTGGTTGTTCTATTCCTGATAGCTAAGCTTATTAAGAAAGTAATTGTAGAGCTTATCATTTTCTATTCAAAAAAGTATCCCAAACTTCCAGGAGTACATTATCCAAATAGAAATGTGTATAGCTCTTAACAAAGAAATGAAATTCATGGCAAATAAAAACTCAGAAGTAAAATAATTTTATCAGATGCCCTTCAGAATAACTTTAGTTTTCTTTTATTGAAATGGACAGTTAGTTTGGTATAGTGGAAAGAATACTGGACAAAGAGAGGCCTTCTGGCATTTTTTTGTCTCTCTGGTCTTTTCCTAATTTAGTAATAGCAACAAATACTTAGAGTAGCACCTTGCCTATAGCAAGTGCTAAAGGCT
>NW_011483864.1:8792-9533 GCF_000754665.1 Bison bison bison | reverse complement strand
AGTGGGAGAGCAGTTGGTGCGGCGGCGGAGGTCGACAGTGGTCGGGCGGTCCCGCAGGGGGCGGTCCCTGGTCCCGGGCACCCCCAGCCGTCCTCAGCTTCCTCGGGGAAGGAAGGGGGGCTGCCCGGCTTCGAGTACCCCTCCCGAGGGGCGCCTGCGCCTGCCAGCGCTCAGGCCGGCGCCTCCAGAGCCATGGAGCCCTCGGGCAGCCTGTTTCCTTCCCTCGTGGTCGTGGGCCACGTCGTCACCCTGGCCGCCGTGTGGCACTGGCGCAGGGGGCGCCCGCGGGTGCAGGATGAGCAAGGTAAGGCCGCTGGTGGCCACTCCCGGGGCTGCTGTTTATTGCCGCCACCCGGCCAGGGGGCTGAGGGCGGGGCGGGCAAGGGGCCGCCTCCCTCCCGCCCCTAAATTTCCCTATGCCCGCCCCTTCCTGTCCTGGAGGCTCGCGCGGGCACTTGGCCAGACAAGGTGTGGACCCTCCGGCCCCGCACCCTGCGCTGAAGACCCCGCCTGCTTGTCTGGGCAGGGCCGGGACTCTGCCTCCGTCAGCCTGGAGCCCGCTGCTGGGCAGGGCGTGAAGGGAGGGCTGCGGGAGGTCTGGGCAGCTGGGGAGGGGGCGGCAAGGGGCAGGGGCTTTCCGTCCGGGAGGGAGGCCCCTCCCTAGCAGCCCATATGGGGCGAGCACAGGTGACTGGCAACACAGAAACCGCAGCGGGCAGGTGCAGGCGTCCCGTGGACTGA
>NW_011483864.1:8147-8692 GCF_000754665.1 Bison bison bison | reverse complement strand
TGGATGCCGCAGGGGCTCCGGGGTGCTGACCGGCGTGCCCTCCCTCCCAGCTGGGGTGGGTGACCCGGGGTAAGGGTCGTGGATGCCGCGGGGCCTCAGGGGTGCTGACCGGCGTGCCCTCCCTCCCAGCTGGGGTGGGTGACCCGGGGTAAGGGTCGTGGATGCCGCGGGGCCTCAGGGGTGCTGACCGGCGTGCCCTCCCTCCCAGCTGGGGTGGGTGACCCGGGGTAAGGGTCGTGGATGCCGCGGGGCCTCAGGGGTGCTGACCGGCGTGCCCTCCCTCCCAGCTGGGGTGGGTGACCCGGGGTAAGGGTCGTGGATGCCGCGGGGCCTCAGGGGTGCTGACCGGCGTGCCCTCCCTCCCAGCTGGGGTGGGTGACCCGGGGTAAGGGTCGTGGATGCCGCGGGGCCTCAGGGGTGCTGACCGGCGTGCCCTCCCTCCCAGCTGGGGTGGGTGACCCGGGGTAAGGGTCGTGGATGCCGCGGGGCCTCAGGGGTGCTGACCGGCGTGCCCTCCCTCCCAGCTGGGGTGGGTGACCCGGGGT
>NW_011483864.1:3442-6697 GCF_000754665.1 Bison bison bison | reverse complement strand
TGGAGCAGCTCTGTGGGGTGAAGGGCTCATGTGTGGGGCCTCTCCGGGCCCTGCGTAGAAGGGGGGGGGGTCTGTCCAGAGTAGGGGAGCGAGGTGACCTGCCGCAGGGCCCCTGGGGTAGGTGTGGGGGTAGTCAGCTCCACCTGGTCCGGGGTGGGGGGGCTCCCCTACCCCCTGGGGTGTGGGCGCCCCCGCGTGGCCAGAGAAGGGCAGCGGCTGGGTGGGGTGAGCCTTTCCTGGAAACGAGGCCCGAGGCGCCATGTGGGTGGGGCAGCAGCTCCCAGCTGGATCGCATCAAGCCAAGTCTCCGACTGGAAAATTCTGTGGTCAGGGCGATGCATTCTTTCCTGCAGTGGCTGGGCAGTTGGGCAGTGCGCGGCCAGGGCTGCGGTGTGAGGGAGCCGGGCGGCACCCCTGTGCCCTTTGTCCTACCACCTTTACAACCTGAGTGGCTGATATCCGTGCGCCCCGCCCGCCTGCAAACAGCCCCCCACCCAGGCTGCCCCCAGTGCCCTAGGTGCGGCTTTCTTGCCTGTGAGTCATCCTGCCTTCGCCCTCTCCCCTCCCCTGACTCACTGGCTGGGCCCCCTTAGGGTGCTCCCCTCTGACCTGCGGCCCCCCTCCCTGACTCGGGGCAGAGTTCTGCAGCTCAGGGCTGGGCGGTCCTGCCTGGTGAGTCAGCGCTCAGCTATGCGCCCCCTCCTGCCCCTCGGAGCACTCTGCCTTCGGATGGGGGCACTGCTCCAGGACAGGCTTGGTGGGCGCTTGGGAGGGGTCCAGCCCTCACTGGAGCCTGGTGGCCCTGGAGCCAGGGGTATAGGTGGGAGCCTAGCAGGGTGTAGGGTGTAGGGTGTTTGGGTCTCTGAGGGGTGATTTCGGAGGGCTTCCAGGGAAGGCAGCCGGCCCCGCCCCCAAGCCAGGTGTCACTCCCCTTGGGGGTCCCTCTTTAGAGCCCCTCCGCCCGGCAGTTTGGGCACACATGGGGAGGCCCTGGGTCAAGTCTGAGCTGGTGCCCCCCCCAAGACGCGTGACCTTGGGCTCCCTGGCCCAGTGGCACTCAGGCACCCCTCCCTGAGGGGCCCCCTTTGGAGTGGCCCTGGGCACGGTGTGCGGTTCCCTGTAACCCGACACTTGTCTGTGTGCCGTGAGGTGCAGGTCCCCTGGCACCCGGGTTCCTTGAGGGGCTGCTGCGGGCAGGGTGGGTAAGGAAACCCCTGGGTTTCCTGTTTCTGCCCGGCTGTAGGTGTGGCCATGGGGGAGGGGCTGCCTTCCTGCTTCCCGCTGGGACACTCCCTCTCTGGGGGTGTGCAGGCTGGGGTGGGGCTCCGGGGGCGGGGACAGCGGCTAGGGAGTTCTGTGGGCAGGGAGTGGCCCGCACTGGGCTCCAGCGGAGCTGAGTGAGCAGAGGCCACCGAGCGAGTGCGCTGTGCCCGTGCCGAGCACCTCTGCCGTGGAGTACCCCGCGGCCGCGAGCGCAGCACTTGGGTGGGCCAGAGTGCTGAAGGGGCAGGGCGGCACCATGTCTCAGCAGCGGCTGCGGGTGCCCGAGCCCGAGGGCCTGGGTCACAAGAGGACCAGCTCGGAGGACAACCTCTACCTGGCCGTTCTCAGGGCCTCAGAGGGCAAGAAAGGTAGCGGGACTCTGCACCGCAGGGCGGGGCAGGCGCGGGACAGGAAGGGCCCAGTTCCTGCCGCAGGAAGCCTGGCATTGGGTGGGGTGGGGCCCAGACTGTGAGGCTCTGAATTTAGGGGACAGACTCTAATACCAGCGTTGGCCCAGGTGCAGAGTTGCTGAGGGGCCAGCCAACAATGCCCAACACAGAGAGGCTGGCGGGGGCCTCTGGGCCTTGGGTAGTGGGGGGTGGAGGGCTCTCCATGCCCTGGGAAAGGCCCGCCATCCTGCAGGGGGACAGAGGCTCCCCTCGCCCAGCCCTGCCCAGTCTGGGTCCAGGCCTGCTCAGGCCGAGGCAGCCTGTGTGGGGGTGGGGCAGGCCAGGACTTGTGTGCTGTGCCTCCAGGTGTGGCTGTAGCTCCAGAACCTCCCATCTTGGGAGACCCAGCAGTGGGCACCCGCGGGCCCGGCCCCCAGCTTCCATCCAGGACTGTCCGGGGCCTTGTTGGGCGGGGGCAGTGTGATTCTGAGGCCCTCTTCAGTGGCACCGCCACTGTGTCTGCATGGCGGTCACCTCCTGGGGCTTGCGGGGCTTCTCCCAGGCCCAGGTAACCTGGCCTTGTCTCTCCCAGATGAGCGGGACCGTGTGCAGAAGAAAACCTTCACCAAGTGGGTCAATAAGCACCTCATCAAGGTTGGTGGTATGCGCACACACGGTTGTGAGCATGTGTGCAGGAGTGCCTGTGTGTGTGTGTGTGTCTGTGTGCGTGTGTGTGTGTGTGTGCAGGGTCGCGGGGTGGAGGAGGATGCCCTGGCCGTCCGTCCCAAACAAGGGCTGGAGCCCCCTCTGCGTCCACGTGTGCGGGCCCCCCTTTCTGCCCCGGGGGCCCACCTCCCACCTCTGAACCTGTCCTTTCTGTCTGCTTCCTCCCCTGGCTCGCTCATCTCCTGTCTCTTTCCTCCTCCTCCTCCTCCTCCTGGTCTCTCCTGGTCTCTCTAGCACTGGAGGGCAGAGGTAGGTGCCTCCTTGGGGGCGGGCGTCTTCTGTGGGCCCCTTGCCTTGAGCCTTCTGGACCAGCCCCGCGCTCTGTCCGTGCAGGCTCAGAGGCACATCAGTGACCTGTATGAAGACCTCCGTGATGGCCACAACCTCATCTCCCTCTTGGAGGTGCTCTCTGGGGACAGCCTGGTACGTGTGTCTGCCCGCCCCTCTGCGACCCTGCCTGCCTTCCCTCCTAGCGTCTCACCAGTGACCGCCCCCCCCAACTCTGTGTCCGGCCTGGCCTCAGCCCCCTGTGCCTCCTGGTCAGTGTGCATCCTGGCCTGGGAGCCGCCTGACCCCTGTGCCTGGGCACATGGCCCCGCCGCCCACCGTGCTCAAGCCTTGACACTGTAACCTCATGCTCTGCTCTGCTTTGGTTTCTCTGCTGCTTGGACTCTGAACTTTGACCTCTGCCCTTTACCCTTTGCCCTGCTCTGGCCGGGCAGCCAAGAGAGCGGGACGTAATCAGGAGCTCGCGCCTGGTGAGTGGATGTGCCCGCTGGCCATGGCAGCACGTGGGCTCCAGGAGCCCGGCTCACCCGGCTGATGGCGCTGGGGTGGGCAGATGGCCCTGCTTCGAGCTGCCCAGCAGCCCACCTGC
>NW_011483864.1:0-369 GCF_000754665.1 Bison bison bison | reverse complement strand
GCTCCCAGCGGAGCTGAGGGAGCGGAGCCCACCGAGCGAGTGCGCTGTGCCCGTGCCGAGCACCTCTGCCGTGGAGTACCCCGCGGCCGCGAGCGCAGCACTTGGGGTGGGCCAGAGTGCTGAAGGGGCAGGGCGGCACCATGTCTCAGCAGCGGCTGCGGGTGCCCGAGCCCGAGGGCCTGGGTCACAAGAGGACCAGCTCGGAGGACAACCTCTACCTGGCCGTTCTCAGGGCCTCAGAGGGCAAGAAAGGTAGCGGGACTCTGCACCGCAGGGCGGGGCAGGCGCGGGACAGGAAGGGCCCAGTTCCTGCCGCAGGAAGCCTGGCATTGGGTGGGGTGGGGCCCAGACTGTGAGGGCCTGAATTTA
>NW_011483863.1:14933-16624 GCF_000754665.1 Bison bison bison | reverse complement strand
CATATAGGGCTTGGTGCTGTCTTCAGTTTAAGGAATCCACTGGGAATCCTGGGGGTACTACTGTACAGTTCGGATTTTCCTACCCCAGTTCTGGTTTCTGCTCCCATAAGTTGTGATTCTCTGTCTCTGCTTGTCTGTATATCTAATTTGAGGGGCAGAAATTTTCTCTGTGACCTCAGTTCTCTGGTGGATAAAAGAGTTGCTTTTCAGTTTGAATAAACTGATTTTCAGTTGGATTTTCTTTTTACTTGTTAGGAAAGAGTTAGATGCCAGACTGGAAACCAGAAATCAATGATTTTTTTAAAAAGAAATTCCACCATTTTTGCTGTGGAGTGTGTTTACAGAGGTTCTTATACTGTCATGCTTGAAGTTGTCATTCCACTTCATTTTGCATTATTGCCAAGTTTAATTTTTTATTGTATAGATATACTACATTTCATTAATGCATTTACCAGTTGATTGACAGTTGGATTGTTCCAACTTTTTGGATATTGCAAATAATGCTGCTATGAATATTTATGTACGTAGGTTGCTTTTACATTTGTTGATGGTGTTCCTTAAAATCCAAAAGTTTTCAATTTTGATGAAGTTCAACTTGTCATTCTTCTCTTCTTTCACTTGTGGTTTTTAGTGTCTTATGTAAGAAAAAAAATAGCTTAACCCAATATCCTGAAGGTATACTTCTGTGTTTTAAGAGTTTTAAACTTCTAACTTTTACATTTAGTCTATAATCTTGAGTTAATTTTTTGTATATGATATCAGACAGGTGTTGAGCTTCATTTTTTTGCCTGTAGCTATCTAGTTGTCCTAGCACCAGTTGTTGAAAAAAAAAACACTGTTTCCCCATTGAATTATCTGGGTATATTTGTCCAAAATCAGTTGGCCAGAAATTTTGGTTTTATGTATAATCGATTAGTTCTGTTCAATTGATCTATATCTAGTCTTGTGCTAGTACCACAGTAGGTTAATTATTGTAGCTTTGTAGTAAGTTTTGATATTGGGAAGTATGACTCCTTCAACTTTGCTGCTCTTTTTCAAGAATGTTTTGGCTATTCTAGGTCCTTTTCATTCCTGTATGTACTGTAGGATCACCTTGTCAATTTACACAAAAAAGAAAAAAGACAGCTGTGATTTTCATAAGAATTGCAATGATTCTACAGATTAATTTGGGAAGTAGTACATCCCTGGGTTGGAAGATCCCCTCGAGAAGCAAATGGCAACGCACTCCAGTATCCTTGACTGGAAAATCTCATGGACAGAGGAGCCTGGTGGGCTACAGTCCATGTGGTCGCAAAGAGTCGGGCACGACTGAGCGACTAACACTTACTTACTTACATGTAACAATATTATGTCTTCTGGTAAGTGAACATAGACTGTCTTCTCATTTATTTATATCTTCTTTGATTTATTTTAACAGTGTTTTGTAGTTTTTGGAGTGTGAAAGTTTACTTCTTTTGTTAAGGTTATTCCCAAGTATTTTATTCTTTTTGATGTGCTTATATATGGAAGTGTTTTCTGAATTTCATTTTCAGATGGCTCATGCTAGTGTATACAGCAGATTTTTGTTTATTCATCTTCTATCAACTGGGTCAGGGCTATCTCTACTGGTCAATTCCAGTTCTGCCTCTAACAGCAGCAATCTAAGTATGGGTTTAGTCAACCACTTCCTAAAGCTAGTGGTAGCCATTGCT
>NW_011483863.1:14516-14833 GCF_000754665.1 Bison bison bison | reverse complement strand
GCTCAATAGTTGTGGTGCGTGGACTTAGTTGCCCTGCAGCATGTGGAATCTTCCCAGACCAGGGATCAAATCCATGCCCCCAGTGTTGGCAGGTGGATGCTTAACCACTGGACCAACAGGGACGTCCTTGCCAGGTACATTTTTAAGCAGTCTGAATATTTCATCAGACCACAGTATGAGCCCACGTGCCCTGCTTCCTGGTCAGAGGCAGGCTTGTGCCTGTACCTCCATGATCCGAAGGTCAGTGTGGCAGTGTGGGACTCAGAGAAGTCACAACCTCTCTGGAAATGAGAACATTTGTCAGAGGAAAAGGTAGA
>NW_011483863.1:12744-12985 GCF_000754665.1 Bison bison bison | reverse complement strand
AGTAGTCATGTATAGATGTGAGAGTTGGACCATAAAGAAGGCTGAGCACCAAAGAATTGATGCTTTTGAGTCGTGGTGCTAGAGAAGACTCTTGAGAGTCCCTTGGACAGCAAGGAGATCAAACCAGTCAATCCCAAAGGAAATTGACCCTGAGTATCCATTGGAAGGACTGATGCTGAAGCTGAAGCTTTGGCTACTTGACGTGAAGAGCCACCTCATTGAAAAAGACTCTGATCCTGGG
>NW_011483863.1:11217-11475 GCF_000754665.1 Bison bison bison | reverse complement strand
CCTGTACTCAGGTCAAGAAGCAACAGTTAGAACCAGATACGGAACAACTGACTGGTTCAAAATTGGGAAAGGAGTTATTTTTCCAAAATTGGAAAAGCTGTATATTGTCACCCTGCTTATTTAACTTCTCTGCAAAGAACATCATGTGAAATGCTGGGCTGGATGAATCACAAGCTGGAATCAAGATTGCCAGTAGAAATATCAACAACCTCAGATATGAAGATGATACCACTCTAATGGCCGAAAGCAAAGAGGAAC
>NW_011483863.1:9373-11117 GCF_000754665.1 Bison bison bison | reverse complement strand
CGTGAAGAGCCAACTCATTGAAAAAGACTCTGATCCTGGGAGAGATTGAAGGCAAAAGGAGAGGGGGGCAGCAGAGGATGGGGGCAGCAGAGGATGAGACAGTTGACTCAATGGACATAAATTTGAGCAAATTCCAGGAGACAGCAGAGGACAGAGGAGCCTGGCATGCTGCAGTCCATGGGTTTGCAGAATTGGACAAGACTTAGCAACTGAACAACAACAGCTTGCTTACAGTATAATGCTCTCCAGGTAGGGTTAAAAGATAATGAGTTATTTCTATATGTGCTGATATGGAAATATCAATGCAATATGTCTCTCTCTATGCCTAGAAATTTAAGGTGGTGGTCCCTGGTGTGATACTGGTCATCTGAAGAAAGAAGATAAGTGTATTTTGATCTTGTATCCTACAACCTTCTTGAATGAAATAATTCTAATAGCTTTTTAGTGGTTTCTTTAGGATTTGCTACACATGAAATCACGTCATCTGCAAATAGAGATAGTTTCACTTTTTCCTTTCCAATCTGAATGCCTTTTGTTTCTTTCCTCCCTCCCTTTGTTTCTTTCATTTCTTTTATTCTTTCCTTCCCTCCTACTCTCTCTCCCTTCCTTCCCTCCTTCCTTCCTTCTTCCCTCTCTCCCTTCCTTCCTTCCTTTCTTTTTTTTCTTTCTCCTGACTAGAACCACCCCCCTTACAATGTTGAATAGACAGAAGTGGTAAGAGCAAACATCTTTCCTCATATTAGGGGAAAAGCTTTCACTTTTGATGAAACATTAGTTATGATGTTACTTGTGGTATTTTTTATAGAAACCCCTTATTTGGTTTAGGAAATTTCCTTCTATTCCTAGTGTATTGAGTGATTTTTTTTTGCATTTTTAAATTACTTGTAAAGTTATATAGAAAGAACACATCTGAGTATCATTCTATTGGTGATGACAATTGAACAATACTCATAAAATATAACTGTTCTTGAATAACTAATAATCAAAGTTTATAATTATACAGTATGTAGAAGTATAGAACAAAATACAGTTATTAGAGGACAGTGACCCTGCAATATTGTGTTGGCCTCTGCCACACATCAACATGAATCAGCCACAGGTATACATTTGTCCCCTCCCTCCTAAAACCCCTCCTATCTCTCACCTGATCCCACCCCTCTAGGTTGTCACAGAACACTGGGTTAAGCTCCCTTTGTCACACAGCAGATGCTACTTGCTGTCTATTTTACGTATGGTACTGTATGTGTTTCCATGCTATTCTCTCAGTTTGCCCCGCTCTTTCCTCCCCCTACTGTGTCCACAAGTCTGTTCTCTATGTCTGTCTCTGCTGCTGCCCTGCAAATAGGTTCATCAGTACCATCTTTCTAGATTCCATATGTATGCGTTAATATACAATATTTGTCTTTCTCTTTCTGACTTACTTCACTTTGTATAATAGTCTCTAGGTTCATCCACAGAATTAAAAGACATTAATTCTTTTAATTAAAAGAATTAAAAGACTCAAATGCATTCTTTTTATAGCTGAGTAATATTCCATTGTATATGTGTACCAAAATTTCTGTATTCATTCATCTATCAATTGACATCTAGGTTGCTTCCATGTCCTAGCTTTTGTGAATAGTGCTGCAATGAACATTGGGGTACATGTGTCTCTTTCAATTATGGTTTTCTCAGGGTATATAGTAGTAGGATTCTTGGGTCATGTGGTAGTTGTATTCCTGGTTTTTTAAGGAAGCTCCATACT
>NW_011483863.1:5538-6276 GCF_000754665.1 Bison bison bison | reverse complement strand
ATGTCCTTGAATATTTCGTCTGTTCCTTTCTCTGTCACCTTTCCTCCTGGTACTCCTGTTATATCTATGTTGGTGCACTTAATGGTATCGTACATTTCTCTTAGGTTCTATTCATTTTTTTATTTTCCTCCTCCAACTTCCCCTCACCCTCTTCCTTATTCTTTTCATAGTCCTTAAAATGGCAAAATCTCTGTTGATCTATCTTTATAGTTGATTGTGTATATATGGCTTGGAGACTGCTTTGACAGTTCAAGGAGTTTACAATTATGCCCCGCATTCAGCTTCCTAGTAGCTTAGAATTACTTTCTCCATTACTCTCTGGAGGACTGAGAGGGCACAGTCTTTCAGACCACTGGGGATTGTTATGATTTAATTTTAAGTCTGACTTCTGGCTCAAGCAGTGTCTGGTCAGAGATTGTGCATGAGTGCATTGAGCCAGTGAGACTTGTGCCCTTTGCTGCTTTATATGTGTGTGGCTTGGGGGTGTTTTCAAGTTTGTTCAATGTCCTTCTCTGATTGCTTCTGAAGCAGCTGCAACCTAGTGCATGTGTCAGTTCAGTTCAGTTCAGTCGCTCAGTCGTGTCCGACTCTTTGCAACCCCATGAATCACAGCACGCCAGTCCTCCCTGTCCATCACCAACTCCCGGAGTTCACTCAGACTCATGTCCATCAAGTCAGTGATGCCATCCAGCCATCTCATCCTCTGTTGTCCCCTTCTCCTCCTGCCTCCAATCCCTC
>NW_011483863.1:4641-5438 GCF_000754665.1 Bison bison bison | reverse complement strand
GTGATTTTGCAGCCCAAAAAAATAAAGTCTGACACTGTTTCCACTGTTTCCCCATCTATTTCCCATGAAATGCATGTGTACAGCCTTCCAAATCCACGAGGATGAGAATAATCCCATGAGAGAGGTCTTCTTGGCTGTCTTTTCTCCTGGTAACCTTTTGGCTGGCCTGCCATTTTTCTTGCTATTATTAATACTAGTTTCATCAAACTACCAGCCCCCTCTTAACTTTTTGCCACTGAAATCTCCATAAACTCCATGCTCTGTTCTAAACAGTCCCATTAAGGTAGAACTGTGCTGTGGAGCTCTGTCTTTATGGTCTGTTGGCAACCCTGGGTAGAAACTCTGAACCACTTCACTGAGGCTGGGAGTGCAGAGTGTGCCCTCCTCCCCTGGAGAATTACTCCCTGCTTTATGAATGGTGCTGGGGAGAAGATGGTAGCCTCTGGTCTTAGCTTGCCTCTCCTAGGTTTCTCCATCTTCCAATGAGTGAACTGAGGTGGGATGCCTGAGGGCCCAATATTCTTGGCCTGCTGAGTCTGAGGTAGAGCTTCTTCTACCCTTTGAATTAAGGCTGAGTGGGAGAGGGCAGTCCAGTCCTCTTGACCACCCAGAAGAGAGCTTCTGCAATACTGGCTAGGGGAAACAAGAGATGCTCTTGAGGTGAAACTTTAGCCCCTAGATTGGAAGCTGAGAGGAATGGGAGCCCTGTTTTCTTGGCCACACTTGCTGAGAGCAGTGCTTCTGTGACATGGAGCTGGTGGGGGTGGGGCAAGGAATTAGAGCACATCATGATTCAA
>NW_011483863.1:1199-1426 GCF_000754665.1 Bison bison bison | reverse complement strand
ATCATCAGTCCTTCCAATGAATATCCAGGATTTATTTCCTTTAAGATTGACTGCATTGATCTCCTGCTGTCCAAGGAACTCTTAAGAGTCTGGATGACTGTAATGGCCTCCTAAGCAGTCCCTGTATTCTGCTCTTTTCTCCAGTCTACTGTGTACAACCCACTCAAGTATTCTTGCTTAGAGAATCTCCATGGACAGAGGAGGCTGGCAGTCTACAGTCCACGGGG
>NW_011483863.1:0-787 GCF_000754665.1 Bison bison bison | reverse complement strand
TGCCTTCTCCGTCAAAGGCTCCATTACCTCTCAAATATAGTTTAACCCCTTTGTCTGAGGCATTCAAGACTCTTGCTCTGGTCTCAGTCCTCCTTACCTCTATGCTTCAGCCACACTGGACTTCTTATCACACCCTAAATTTGTTTTCCTGTCTTATTCCTTCTCCTCTGTCCCCTGCCTCCAAGTGCCTGGAACAGTGTAGGAACTCAGTGTGTGTGACACTAGAGGAGGAGGAAGGTGGAGTTGGGAGCTGAAGTATCTGCTGTGATTATCCTTATTTCATAGAGGAGTGGACTGAGGCAAAGTGACCTCTCAGCCAGAAAGTATAGAAAACAGGATTTGAAACCAGATCTGTCTACCCTAAAGCCTGTTGTCTTTCTATTCTATTATAGAGGCAGGGTCAGGAAAATAATGTAGACACTTGAGATGCACTTTTTCTTCTGGAAAATTATAGGGCATTGCCTTTTCTGTGTGATAAACCAATAGAAAAGAGTAGTATAACTGTGTAACAGTGCTACTGGGATGGGTTGGGGCCAAGATATATTGATGCTTATGAAAATTGCTAACCTGCTGAAATGAACACAAGGAACTTCTAAAAGTAGGCTTAAAACAAGTTGGCAAACAAGAAAGGGATTGAGGACAACAGGATGATGTTATAGTCTGGCTCCTTTTGTAGCAGCCTCCCTTATAGGCTTTGGCAAGATCAGTTGAGCATAGCTGTTAGGTGTCCCAGATGGAGGGATGGACTTCCTAGGTTTAAATCTACTTTGCCACTTATAATTTGTGT
>NW_011483862.1:473-804 GCF_000754665.1 Bison bison bison | reverse complement strand
TGTGTTTGTGTGCCGTTCTCAGCCCTGTGCCCTGGCAACTGTGCAACCGGTTTTTGTGTGTGTGTGTATATGTGTGTGTGGTTCTAAGCCCTGTGCCCTGGTGACTGTGAAACCAATTTGTGTGTGTGTGTGTGTGTGTGTGTGTGCCGTTCTCAGCCCTGTGCCCTGGTGACTGTGCAACCAATTTGTGTGTGTGTTTGTGTGTCCTATTAAGACCTGTGTTCTGGCGACTGTGAAACTTGTTTATATCTGTGTGTGTGTCTGTGTGTGTGCTGTTCTCAGCCCTGTGCCCTGGCAACTGTGAAACCGGTTTGTATGTGTGTGTGTGTGT
>NW_011483862.1:0-373 GCF_000754665.1 Bison bison bison | reverse complement strand
GCTGTCCTCAGCCCTGTGCCCTGGCAACTGTGCAACCGTTTTGTGCATGTGTGTTAGTGTGTGTGTGTGCCGTTCTCAGAAATGTGCACTGATGACTGCGCAACCAGTTGGTGTTTGTGTGTGTGTATGTGTGCTGTTCTCAGCCCTCTGCCCTGATGACTGTGGAAGCAGTTTTTGTGTGTGTGTGTGTGTGTGTGTGTTTGTGTGCTGTTCTCGCCCTGGGGCCTGGCGACAGTGCAACCGGTTTGGGAGTGTGTGTGTGCGTGTGTGTGTGTGTGTGTGGGTGCCATTTTTAGCCCTGTGCCCTGGCGACTGTGTAATGGTTTGTTCATGTGTGTGTGTGTGTATTTGTGTGTGCCATTCACAGCCCTGT
>NW_011483861.1:4350-5189 GCF_000754665.1 Bison bison bison | reverse complement strand
TTCTTGTTCCATTGTCTGGCCAGACATATCCATCTACAATAAAATCAGAGAGTTCCATTTTCACCAACTAAGTCTTACTTCACTGTCAACTTGGCTTTTATGATGTAGTTCTGAGTTCCTGAGGGTTCATATGTACTGAGACTAAAGTTCTGAAGTTGATAAAGAATAGCCAGTGATGCAATAAAAGAAAGAAATGCTTTCAGAAGGTTGTCCCATGTCCCCTGGGAAGCAATGATCCACACAGGACAAAAAATGGGGTGCGGGTGGGATAGATTGAAGTCAAATACCTTAAAGGCACCAATGAAAGGAAAATGCATTGTAGAAAGTTGAATTACTCAAAAAGTTAACAGCAGGATTTCTCATTTGCTTAGCAAATTGGACATTCTGAATTAAACATTAACATCAAATTGAGGCAGTGCTGGTGATGTAATGCTCAAATAAATGAGTTTTACAAAAATCATATTCTTCTTTGAATGTCAGCTTCCTACTGAAATAGGCATTCTAGTTCAGCTTGTCCTCTGTCTGGATCAAAAGGAACATTCAAATTTTTAAGGTAACACAACAGAAGCTTCAGATTTCTCCAAGGGCCATTTATAACAATAAGCACAGGTTAGCAACGCCTTTTTAACCCCAGACCATAATCTGAATTTGAATCGGATTTCAATAAAGTAGTATTTGGAATGCAAATAGGAAAGTAATTAAGGTAACAAAAAAGGATGTAAAAGTATATGATTCTCTGAATGCATCCTAAAATCCCTTTGATTTGAAGAACCCCTCTAGTGGAAGCCTGTGCAGAATACATTGTACTAATACAGAAGCAAGAAAGTGACAAGATTAAA
>NW_011483861.1:0-371 GCF_000754665.1 Bison bison bison | reverse complement strand
AGGCCGGCCTCTCCCATTTCCTATTCCTCCACAGAGCCTTTCTTACAGTGTGTGTTCCTGCTCGTTTTATGGGATGGAAAGATGATAAATCTAAAATGATCATATGATTCAGCAATCCCACTCTTGAGCATTTATCTAGACAAGTTATAATTTAAAAAGATACATGCACCCCCTATGCTCATAGCAGCACTATTTACAATAACCAAGACATGGAAGCAACCTAAATGTCCATCAACAGATGAATGGATAAAGAAGATGTGGTGTATATACACAAACATATATACAAATAGACATGTATACACATACAATGGAATATTACTCGGCCATTAAAAAGAATGAAATAATGTCTTTTGCAGCAACATGGATGGACC
>NW_011483860.1:4783-5164 GCF_000754665.1 Bison bison bison | reverse complement strand
ACAATATACAGCCTTGATGTACTCCTTTTCCTATTTGGAACCAGTCTGTTGTTCCATGTCCAGTTCTAACTGTTGCTTCCTGACCTGCATACAAGTTTCTCAAGAGGCAGGTCAGGTGGTCTGGTATCCGCATCTCTTTCAGAATTTCCACAGTTCATGGTGATCCACACAGTCAAAGGCTTTGGCGTAGTCAACAAAGCAGAAATAGATGTTTTTCTGGAACTCTTTTGCTTTTTCAGTGATCCAGTGGATGTTGGCAATTTGATCTCTGGTTCCTCTGCCTTTTCGAAAACCAGCTTGAATATATGTAAGTTCACAGTTCATGTATTGCTGAAGTCTGGTTTGGAGAATTTTGAGCATTACTATCATGTGAGACAAGTG
>NW_011483860.1:0-372 GCF_000754665.1 Bison bison bison | reverse complement strand
AGTCAATGAAGCAGAAGTAGATGTTTTTCTGGAACTCTCTTGCTTTTTTGATGATCCAGCAGATGTTGGAAATTTAATCTCTGGTTCCTCTGCCTTTTGTATATCCAGTTAGACATCTGGAAGTTCTCAGTTCATGTACTGTTGAAGCCTCACTTGGATAATTTTGAGCATTACATTGCTAGCACATGAGATGAATGCAATTGTGTGGTAGCTTGAACAGTCCTTGCCATTGCCTTTCTTAGGGATTGAAATGAAAATTGACCTTTTCCAGTCCTGTGGCCACTGCTGAGTTTTCCAAATTTGCAGGCTTATTGAGTGAAGCACTTTAACAGCATCATTTTTTAGGATTTGAAACAGCTCAGCTGAATTTCC
>NW_011483859.1:28113-30076 GCF_000754665.1 Bison bison bison | reverse complement strand
AACCTGGACTGGCATCTCATTTCATACATGATATTTTACATGTTTCAATGCCATTCTCCCAAATCTTCCCACCCTCTCCCTCTCCCACAGAGTCCATAAGACTGTTCTATACATCAGTGTCTCTTAAATTTATTTTAAGTATATTATTCTTTTTGATGATACTGTAAATGAGTTAATTTCTTTTTAGAGTGTTCATCTGCAATGTATAAAAATAAAACTAAATTTTAAATGCTGATTTATATCCTGCAATTTTGCTGAATTTATTAGCTGTGATGTTTTTTAGTTTATGCATATATGTGGATTCTTTATGGTATTCTGCAAATAGAGATAGTTTTACTTCTTCCTTTCCAATTTGGATGATTTTTATTTATTTTTTCTTGTCTATATTCTTAGCGCAATATTAAATAACAGTGGTCAAAAAAGCAGGCATCCATCATGGTCTTTTTTCTAATCTTGAGTGTTTTTATGAATACTTTTATTTATACTGACAAAATATTCCTATTTTGTTGAATATTTTTATGATTAAAAGATTGAATTTTGTCCAATGCTTTTATGCATCAGTTGAAGTTATTTTCCTCTTAATTCCATTAATTTGCTATGTTACATAGATTAATTTTTGTATATGGAACTACCCTTGCATTCTTGAGATAAACTCCAATTGATTACGGTAGATAACCTTTTTAATATTCCACAAGATTCTCTTTGCTTGTACTTTTATTGAGGATTTGCAAAATGATATTCATAAGGGATATTGTTTTGTAGTTTACTCATTTTGTGATGTCTTTGGTTTTGATATGAAACCTCATAGAATGAGTTAAGAATAATTTCACTTCTAATATTTGGAAGAGTTTGAGAAGGATTTGTGCTAAATCTTCTTTAAATATTCAGTAGAATTCACCAGTGAGGCCATCTGGCCCTGGGATTTTTTTTGGTAGGGAGTTTTTTTTTCTTACTGACTCAAATCTCTTTACTCATTGTTGATCTGTTCAAATTTTCTATTTCTTCATGGATCAGTTTTAGTAGTTTGTGTGATTCTAGAATTTTCTTGTATTTTATGTAAGTTATCTAATTTGTGTACAGTTGTTTGTAGTATTCTTTTATGCTGCCCTGTCACTTCAATTGTTATGTCTGATGTTTTGCAACCTCATGGACAGTAGCCCACCAGATTTCTCTGTCCATGAGATTTTCCCAGCAAGAATACTGGAGTGGGTTGCCATGCCCTGTTCCAGGGATCTTCTCAACCCAGGGATTGAACCTGCATCTCTCGCATCACAGGCAGATTCTTTAACACTGAGCCACTCAGGAAGCCCAGTATTGTCTTATAATACCTATTGTTTCTGTTAGGTTGATAATAATGTCCCCATTTTCATTTCTGATTTTAATAATAATTTTAATATTTTCTCCTTATAAGTCTAGGTAAATGTTAGTCAATTTTGATGATCATTAAAAGCACCAACTTCTGATTCTTTTCTGTAACTTTTAATCTCTCAAAGTTTTATTTTTCCCTACTTTTGCTAGCTTTAGGTTTAATTTGCTCTTATTTTTCTAGTTTCTTCAGGTGTAAAGTTGGGCTATTAATTTGGAATCTTTCTTCTTTTTAATGTAGATGCTTATGGCTATAAATTTCTGACTGCTTTTTTTTTTCCTTTGTATCCTATAATTTTGTTATGTTATATTTTCATTTTCACTTGTCTCAAATTATTTTCTAAATTCTCCTGTAATTTATTCTTTATTCCATTGATTGGTTAAGAATGTATTGTGTACTTATCCACATATTTGTGAATTTTCAAAATTTCCTTTCATTATTCACAAATCTCTGCCTTAGCCTTCACTTCTTGGTTGCACAGAGCCTGAAGGTCAGCCAGTGGTGAGAACTTAGAGTCTGCTCAGGTCATTTTGTGGATATATTCTTCCCTTGTCATTTGTTCAGATTTCTAGAGTCTCCAGAATTTGTGGGAGCTTT
>NW_011483859.1:26770-28013 GCF_000754665.1 Bison bison bison | reverse complement strand
AAATGCCAGGCTAGATAAATCACAAGCTGGAATCAAGATTGTTGGGAGAAATATCAACAGTCTCATGTATGCAGATGACACCACCTTCATGGCCAATAGCGAAGAGAAACTGAAGAGCCTCTTGATGTTGGTGAAACAGGAGAGTGAAAAAGCTGGCTTAAAATTCAGCATTCAAAAAACTAAAATCATGGCAACTAGTCTCATCATTTCATGCAAGTAGAAAGGGAATAAAGTGAAAACTGTGACAGGTTTTATTTTCTTGGGCTCCAAAATCGCTGCAGACAATGACTGCAGCCATGAAATTAAAAGGCATTTGCTCCTTGGAAGAAAAGCTATGACAAAACTAGACAGTGTATTAAAGAGTGGAGATATCACTTTGCTGATGAAGGTCCATATAGTCAACATTCCAGTAGTCATTCATGTACTATTGAATATGAGAGTTGAACCACAAAGAAGGCTGAGCATTGAAGAATTGATGCTTTCAAATCGTGGTGCTGGAGAAGACTCTTAAGAGTCCCTTGGACTGCAAGGAGATCTAACGAGTCAATTTTAAAAGAAATCAACCCTGAATATACATTCGAAGGACTAATGCTCAAGTTGAAGCTCCAATACTTTGGCCACCTGATGGGAAGAGCTGACTCATTGGAAAATACCTTGATGCTGGGAAAGATTGAAGTCAGGAGAAGGGGACTAGAGAGGATGAGATGATTGGATGGCATCACCAGCTCAATAGACATGAGTTTGAGTAATCCCGGGAAATAGTGAAGGACAGGGAATCCTGGCTTCCTGCACTTCATGGAGTTCACAAAGAGTCCAACACGACTGAATGACTGAACAACAACAAAATACACTGAGGTAAAATTCGTATGATTGACATAAAACTCAGACTTTTAACTGTCTTAAAGTGTAAAATTCATTGCACTCTGTACTTTTACATGTTACACAACCATAGCAACTATCTAGTTCCAAAACAGTTTTGACACCCCCAAATGGAACTCTTTACTCATGGAGCACTCTTCTCTCATTCTCTTATGCCATGGAAACCATCAATCTTCTTTCTGTCTCTATAATTTTTTTTTATTTTCTTGAATTTTGTTATTCAAATTTTTTTTAAATTTTCTTATTTTCAGAATTTATTTATTTATTTTGGCCTCACTGCACCGCTTGTGGAATCTATGGATTTTCTTATTTTAGGTATTTCACATAAATGAAATCAACCAATGTGTCTTCCAACTTTGTTCCT
>NW_011483859.1:26289-26670 GCF_000754665.1 Bison bison bison | reverse complement strand
AGTCTGTTGTTCCATGCCCAGTTCTAACTGTTGCTTCCTGACCTGCCTACAGGTTTCTCAAGAGTCAGGTCGGGTGGTCTGGTATTCCCATCTCTTGAAGAATCTTCCACAATTTATTGTGATCCACACAGTCAAAGGCTTTGGCATAGTCAATAAAGCAGAAATAGATGTTTTTCTGGAACTCTCTTGCTTGTTCCATGGTCCAGTGGATGTTGGCAATTTGATCTCTGCCTTTTCTAAAACCAGCTTGAACATTTGGAAGTTCACGGTTCACGTATTGCTGAAGCCTGTCTAGGAGAATTTTGAGCATTACTTTACTAGCATGTGAGATGAGTGCAATTCTGTGGTAGTTTGAGCATTCTTTGGTATTGCCTTTCTTTG
>NW_011483859.1:24984-26189 GCF_000754665.1 Bison bison bison | reverse complement strand
ATCCCTTGAAATGAATTGAAGTTGATAGACAAGTTCATGAAAAAAATAACATTCATGAAATACACATGCCAAGTTTCCTTCTGAGATAATAGCACTGCCATGGGGTTTTTTCCCTGATAAGCAATTTGCTACAGATCATTTGGACAACCCTCTAAAATATTTTGTAATGTAAACCCTAATTGGGTAAGTCTGAGATATTGTTATTGTTGTTGTTGTTGTTGTTGTTGTTTTTTACTACAGTTATGTCTCCAAATTCTATTGAAAAAATATTAGGCTAGGTAAATGCTTAATTGCTAAACAAAATTTAAATTCCAACCAAAATAACTCTGCATTAAATTACTCTACAAATGAGGAAAGTCTAAACCCTGTTTTCTCAAGACCTGACATGAGATAAGAGGAAGGTCATTAGCACCTATAAGCCAAGAGTACATTTGTCTTACTCCATTTGGCCTACTGTAAAAAAAAAAAAAAAAGAATTCCAGAGACTGGATAACTTATAAACAAAATAAATTATTTCTCAGAGTTCTACAGTCTAGGAAGTCCAAGATTCAGTTCAGTTCAGTTCAGTCGCTCAGTCATGTCCGACTTTTATGACTCCATCAATCACAGCATGCCAGGCCTCTCTGTCCATCACAAACCACTGGAGTTCACCCAAACTCATGTGCATCGAGTCTGTGATGCCATCCAACCATCTCATCCTCTGTCATCCCCATCTCCTCCTGCCCCCAATTCCTCCCAGCATCAGGGTCTTTTCCAATGAGTCAACTCTTTGCATGAGGTGGCCAAAGTATTGGAGTTTCAGCTTTAGCATCAGTCCTTCCAATGAACACCCAGGACTGATCTCCTTTAGGATGGATTGGTGTGATCTCCTTGCAGTCCAAGGGACTCTCAAGAGTCTTCTCCAACACCACAGTTCGAAAGCATCAATTCTTCGGTGATCAGCTTCCTCCACAGTCCAACTCTCACATCCATACCTGACTACTGTAAAAACCATAGCCTTGACTAGACAGGCCTTTGTTGGCAACGTAATGTCTCTGCTTTTGAATATGCTATCAAGGTTGGTCATAACTTTCCATTCAAGGAGTAAGCGTCTTTTAATTTCATGGCTGCAATCACAATCTGCAGTGATCTTGGAACCCCAAAAAATAAAATCTGACACTGTTTCCACTGTTTCCCCATCTATTTCCCATGAAGTGATGGGACCA
>NW_011483859.1:23215-24884 GCF_000754665.1 Bison bison bison | reverse complement strand
TTGTGGGAGCTTTGCAAAGTCTTTATTTTCCAAGTATTTCCTTCCCAAGTCTCTTCTTTCCTAGGCTTTTTGTTATATTTCTTACCCCAACTTTTTGTGCCAAGCAGAAACATCTAATATATTTGCTATAAAAATTTTTTTGACAGACAATGTCCTAGGAGCTACAGCAGTCCTAGGGAAGTTATGAGACAGGCAAAACAAAAGCAAACACTTAAGCCAATCCTTCAGGGAGCCATAAGTAAGGTTAAAACATACAATGACAATTCTTTGAGAAGAAAATCCACATTGCTTCCTCTAGTATCAGCAAACCTGCACTTGGAAGTTGTCCAGCCGTTTAAAGCACAGTCACCCTGGTGTGTGGAAGATGGTATCAGGGTAAATTAAAATGTCACAGAGCTCTTCCAACAAAATGCAGCAGTCCATTTTTTTCACTAGGCAGTTCCTTGGTTATTGTAAGTTTAGATTAGATTCCTGAGTTCCAGAAAAGTTGAATCTGACAGTTTTTGTCAGTTTTTCTATTGCTCTTGTGAAGGGTTGGCATTTTAGCCTTCCTTTCTTCAGATATCACTTTTATTACTTTCAATATTTGTCTCTGTACATTGGAAAACAACATAGACAGCTATGATCTGAAACTGTTTCAAATTCTGAATATTTACTGATTATCTTCTCTTCTGTGTTTCAGTCTCTGGTAAAAGGAATGGAGATACACTAATGAGGTTATCCAATCTTTATTGAGGGCTTACTACAGGTCAGGCATTGTTGTGTGTCTTCACCCAGTCAATATACACAACAATCTTGGAAAATGGCTGCTTTATGCAAATTTCAAAGATTATAAAAATGAAGTGCAGTGGTGTTGAGTGATTTGCTGCTAGTAAAGATGTGGCATCAAGATATTAATTCAAAAACACTGGCTCCAGAGCTTGCACTCTGGACTACTACACTCTACTACCAAAGCTATAGAGAAATGGTTATCAGTGAAGAATAATAATGAGAGTAATAACAATAAGCAATTTATTTTCTGTGTCATAGACATTCAGTAGAATAAATAGTTCAGGTCTCAAGGAAGAGAATTTATTTATCTGAATCCTCCTTCTTTGTCAGTCTTCATATATTATCTTGGTGACGTTTAATTACTTTTTGCTTTGCTTTTTCCCTTGTCAATACTTTTGAGATGTACCTAAGGCTAGCACATATTTTTATCTGTATTAACTTATTTTGATACATTTCCATTTGGTGGCCAATAATTGCTTTGTTTAGGTGGCCTTTTGAAATCACATTTCTTCCTAATTGGCCCATAATTCTAGGTTATGACATTTGTGAGTATTGATTTAGTTTTTTTTTCCTTGTGCTAATGTCTGGGATAACTTTTACAAAATTAAATAATAATTCCCCAAATTAAAGCAAATTTGTTGCCACTCTACTGCCATATATAAGAGTAGATTTGAAATTTCTTTGACAGCAGCTGAAATGAACCCTTAAACTCAGCTGCATTAATGTCACAAGTCTGGAGAAGAACATTAAAACTGCTACGTGGAAGATTAACTAAAGAATATAACAAATGTCACAGAAAATGAAAGAGGATTTGTGGATTTGGAGAGTTTGATACCATAAGCACAACATTAGAAAATGACATGGTGCTTGAATTGCAAGGCTCTGGGACACAACTGAT
>NW_011483859.1:22365-23115 GCF_000754665.1 Bison bison bison | reverse complement strand
ACCGTTGTGATTATCTTGGTCATGAAGACGTTTTTGTACAGTTCTCTTGTGTATTCTTGCCACCTCTTCTTAATATCTTCTGCTTCTGTTAGGTCCATACCATTTCTGTCCTTTATCGAGCCCATCTTTGCATGAAATGTTCCCTTGGTATCTCTAATTTTCTTGCAGAGATCTCTAGTCTTTCCCATTCTGTTGTTTTTCTCTATTTCTTTGCATTGATTGCTGAGGAAGGCTTTCTTATCTCTCCTTGCTATTCTTTGGAATTCTGCATTCAGATGCTTATATCTTTCCTTTTCTCCTCTGCTTTTTGCTTCTCTTTTTTTCACAGCTATTTGTAAGGCAGTCTGGGAAGTCCAAGATTAGGATCTTGCAAATTTGTATGGTGTCTCTTGAGGGCCACCTTCATGACTCACAACTGGTGCCTTCTTACAGTACACTCAGATGGTGAAAGAAACTGAGGAGCACTGTGAGATCTATTTTATAAGGCCATTAATTCTATTCATGAAGACATTCCCCACAATGTAATTATTCCCTAAAGGCCCCAGCTCTTAGTACAACATCTTTGGGAGTTAGGATTTCAACAAGTGAAATTTGAGAAAACACAGACATCCAGAACATGGTAATATCTATGAAGATCATGGCATCCGGTCACATCACTTCTTGGGAAATAGATGGGGAAACAGTGTCAGACTTTATTTTTTTGGGCTCCAAAATCACTGCAGATGGTGACTGCAGCCATGAAATTAAAAG
>NW_011483859.1:19309-20596 GCF_000754665.1 Bison bison bison | reverse complement strand
GGTGAACTCCGGGAGTTGGTGATGGACAGGGAGGCCTGGCGTGCTGCGATTCATGGGGTCGCAAAGAGTCGGACACAACTGAGCGACTGAACTGAACTAATGAAGTCTTTTAAATATTTTTTCTCATCCCAGGTCTTCCTACAAAGCCCTATCCTAAGGCACAGTCATGGGAGCACTCAAACATATACATACATATTTCCCAAGCCCATTTGCCCTCAAGGGGCTAACTGATAAAATCAGTCTGTGAGTTAGTAAGAGATTGTCAAGGCATTAGATATCAATTTAAAAGAATATGTTCTCTGATTTTATGTTCCCAGTGTTTGCATTTTATTTGGATATGTCAAATAAACATCAGATGCTTATTTAAAGAATAATTGTAATAAGGTTAGGTTTACTCTTACAATAAGGGGAGGTGGGCTATTGCAAATGTCTCAGAGATCAGGCAGAAGTTTTCATTTATAGAGAGGGATAAACATGGTTAGACAAATATAGTATGGTAGAATGAGAGAAGAGGGTGGCACAGTAATAGAATTAAGCAGGAAATGTCTTTCTTTTGGTTTAAGGTTAGCTTATGCTTGGGTGGGGCACATAAGGAAGTGTTGTCTTGAATTCCACTGCTGGTTGAGGGTAAATAAAAATTCATGGGCCTGGGAGAAATCTGATCTAGTCAAGTTATCAGGTATTTTGTCCAGATTTGTCAGTGGCTGCAAAGAGTTCAGCTAATCATTTATAAGACAACAAATGGAAATTTGGTAGGTCTGTGAATGGCCTGGCCCTATGTAAAACAAATGGGTCATATGTGACTCTTATTAAGTCATGGAAGGAAAGCTGGTTCTTTTCAGTAACTTCTGGGAACACAAAAGGATCACTCGATTTCTTAATCTTGATGTTTTCCAGGAGAAAAATAAACTTTACTGGGCTCAACTAGAGTTCAACATTGTCAGATATAAGTGAAAAGATAACAAACCTAGCAGTGTGTTGGATAATCAGCCAGTGGGAATACCCCTTGTACCTTATGTACACAGATTCTATATCAAGTCTTCTGATCCCACTACCACTTTCACAGTTTCCCCTTGAGTTAAGTCACTTAACTTCAGAGGTCACTGCCTTGGGACTCCTTGTTTCACTAAAAGCAAGTTGTGTTTATCCTCCCATTTCACTTTTCAACCACTGTAATAATCAAGATTGATACCTGGATCCAACTCATGTTTGATAAATAGCTTTCACATACATTTCTCCTTAGAGACCTAATATTAAGGGAAGAGTGAGAAACCATTTGGTAAGACA
>NW_011483859.1:17681-19209 GCF_000754665.1 Bison bison bison | reverse complement strand
TAACATGTTTTATGTTACTTAATGGAAAAAATGTAAATCTTTAGCTGGTCTGACCATTTTTGGTGTTTCACACACTACTGAAAGACACCACGCTGATGAAGACCCATTCTGAAAACTTAAAGTGTTTATATCAAAGCAATTCTATGAACTTCTGTCCAGGCAGAAGTCCTTCAACTAGATCATGCCAGGGTGTACAAAGGGCAAACTTTTCAGTAGGCTGTCTGTGTTTGAGTTTGGTGGTTACCAGAAGTCAGTGCCCTGGGAAGTCCTTCCTTCCCATTTTCCTGCAGCTTCCTGTTATTCTGACTTCAATTTTTAATGTTCTCTCACTCAGTAGACATGAGTTTGAGCAGACTCTGGGGGATAGTGAAGGACAGGAAAGCCTGCATGCTGCAGTCCATGAGGTTGCAAAATAGTCGGACACGACTTAGCGACTAAACAACAACAATACTCATACATTTCACTCTGCATCCCTGAGTATTCGAAACATTCTCCTGTCATAAGGTATTTTATTAGTGCTATCCTCTGTCTTGCATGTTCCTTCATCAGATAGACACTCAACTATTCCATCATCTCCTTGATGTCTTTGTTCAAATGTCTTTTTCTTGGTTAGAACTACCCTGAACACCTTAATTAAAATTGCAACCTGTATCTCTCTGCTCCTACTGCTACCTTTCCAATGTTGTCCAAAAACTGGGTTTACTTATTGGTGGGTGTTCAGCCAAAAGACCTAACCAAGCCAATGAGCTGGAGAAGGAAGAAGGTATTGCTTGCAGCCAGTAAGGAGAACACCGGGGTTTTTTCCCAAAGCAGTGTCGCGTCCACCAGAACAGTAAAATGCAGTGCAGACATGTACATGAAGGGGCTTGAGTAAAGAACTCAGCATAGAATTGGAGCAAAGGTTGACAGTCCAGGTTCCAGTTGACTGAAGTCTTAAGGGTCAGAAAAGGTCAGAATAAACATTTCTTAGGTTCAAGTTAATCTGATGATTGAGTGATCCTGGAGTGTTGACTTTTCAAAACACCTCAAGAACTTGCTTCAAGCTAATCTCTACCTTTGAAGTGGAACTGGGAGTCTTTGCAAATGGTATACCATTTCAGATATGGTGAAGTTATCTCACTGGCTTGGTAATAGCTGTTTGTTTTTATAATTTCTTTTGTTCCTTTAAACTCATTAACTGCCAAGACCTATTGTGACTAGGATTAGATCACAAAATGGCCTAGGCCAAGCATGTATTCTTTTATGTCAAGAAAGCCATGCCTGGCTCTTTTTCAAGGGGCCTCCTTACCCTGTATGCTTGCACTCATCTTCCTTACCCTGTTCTACTTGCTGTTGCACAGCAGTTATCATATTCAAACATCCCATCCCAAATAAGCATTTTATTAAGTTCGCTGTCTTTCTCCACTGGAAAAAGTGGGATTTTGACAATTTTTCTATTGGTATATCTTGGCACCTGAAATCTTGCTCTGCACATATAGTAGGTAATCAATAAATGTGTGCTAAATTTGCTCTATATTAATTTAAAAAG
>NW_011483859.1:9231-16366 GCF_000754665.1 Bison bison bison | reverse complement strand
ATAAAAAAATAAAAAGATTTTTATCGGTAGATAATAAAATGGCATGTAATATAATTAAACAGTGTTTTATGATATAAAACTATTCCTAATATATATGTTCACCCTGAGTATGATCTATTTTCAAATTAACAGGCAATATTACTGTTGTTCTTTTGGTATGAAATAATAATTGAATGTGGTCAGATGAAGAACCTTGCCAGGATTTTGTTTATCCTGAAGGTGGAAACATTTCCTCATGTATTACAAATCATTATTCCATCATTACCAGTTGTCACAAATATTATGTAATTTTCTATTTTAGATGTCTTTCCTGATGATAGGAAAGGTTAAAACACAGATTTTAATAAAATCTCCAATATCCTTATAAACAAAAAAATGAAAAATGTTTTCTCCCCTTCCACTAGTCAGATATACTTAGTCATGACTCTTATCCCATAAATATATTTTTCTCTTCTTGCTCAAGGCAGTCCTTTCTTATAATATCTTGCTATCATTGAAAACAGCCGACCTAAGTCAGAGGACAAACTGTGAAGGAGAGGAGACTTGCAACTGTAGAGTTAAGTGGCATGCAAACTCCCACTTTGTTTTCACTACCTTGTAGAGAAGACTGATTATATTTGAAGAAAGGTAGTAAATGATTGCCAGAAGGAAAAGGAAAAAAAAAAATCAATTCCAACCGTCTCTAAGGAGCTGAGTAAATCTGAAAAACAAATGTTTATTCAGGGTTCCCATTCTCGAGACAGCACATGAGGAGAGTCACAGTCTGTTAATCCCAGAGATACCAATCCTACAGAGTGAAAGATTCAGGAGAACTGTATTTTTAAGAACCTAAAGAAATAACATTCAGAGCAAACAGTAAAAATGGATGCTGGCTGTGAACTGTTCATTTGAAAGGAGACTTGGAAGTGTAAATGCTACAAATCCAAGGAAGCCCAAAGATGAGGCTAAAAGGAGCAGGGCCTGCACCCACACAGACTGATAGTAACTACACTGTGTCCTTGCTCCCTCATTCCAAAGTCCCAACATAAAAATCAATAGAGAAGCCACCACAATGATTACAGAATTACTCAAAATGAAATGTAAGAAAGAAGAGTTAGTGGAACTCATTCAGGCTCGAGGGGAAAACAGTCAGTTTTCCGCAATGGATGGAACTATTTCATGGACATTAAAGAAAGATGGTGACTTACTGTCTTCACTGAACAGAAACAGAAGTAAAGCTGAAGGATAAAAGTGGAAACGTTAGCAAGAAGGATATTTTGTCTTTTAGAGATTAGTAAATCCTCAGGTTTTCTGATTTAGCAACCATTGTGTACCTCTTTCCTTGGAAAGTAACTTGAACAGTTCCCCCCATGTCCCTGGAATTGAGTGTGAAACCATGAAAATACTCTTTATATAACAGAGGCATTTGTGTTACACAGCACTCCCATCTCCTCATGCTCTGTTTCTTTCATTGCTTCTAGTAAATGCTGCTGTCTGGCAGCAAGAAATTTCCCTCTACCCTTCTAGCTTTTTCTGCCTGGCCTAAGAATTAAATTGACATGAGACAGATTAATAGGAGAAAACCACACAAAAGTTTAATAACATAAATACATGGGAGAGACCCAAGAGAACAGAGCAACTTGAAAAAATGGTTGAAATACTCACCTTGAATACTAACTTCAGCTAAAGACAAAAGAAGATATTGGGAGTATTAGTTTTGAAATCAAGAAAGATCCAGTGGGGCCCTCTGGTATAGAAATTCTTTCCTGTTTGTAGAAAAAGGCTTCATTCAGCCTCCTTGCGGAGAAGGCAATGGCACCCCACTCCAGTACTCTTGCCTGGAAAATCGCATGGATGGAGGAGCCTGGTAGGCTGCAGTCCATGGCGTTGCTAAGAGTCAGACATGACTGAGCGACTTCACTTTCACTTTTCATTTTCACGTATTGGAGAAGGAAATGGCAACCCACTCCAGTGTTTTTGCCTGGAGAATCCCAGGGACGGGGGAGCCTGGTGGGCCGCCGTCTATGTGGTCGCACAGAGTCGGACACGACTGAAGCGACGCAGCAGCAGCAGCAGCAGCAGCCTCCTTGACATTCCCTGAGTTCCAAAGGGCAGATTCAAATAGTTGCTAATCAGAAAAATGAGGGAATGCATAAGAAAAGGAAGGGCAATCAAGAAACAATAGGGCAATCATAGGCCAGAGTCCTGGTTCCTCCTCAAGGGATATACAAAGCAATATCTTTGAGTTCTTCTGAAGGAACTAAGGCCTAGCTACCCCTGTTACCTCACCACCAACCAATCAGAAAAAGTGTGCACACAGTGAAAGATCAATAATGGAGATTCTGACACCCTCCCCAAAAGATTAATTGTGATTACTTCCTCTTTTTCCCTTTAAGAGAGTTCATGGTCAGTAGAATCTTCATAGTTTGTAGTTGAATATGAGTCTACCTTCTTGCCAATTTGCTGGCCTCATGAATAAAGCAATCTTACGTTTCAACCAAAATTTCTCTCTCAGGAAATTGGCTTTTGAGTGGCAAGCAGCCCAACCTGATTGGAAGGCGTATTCTTTGCCCATGTCTCTACTGATAGTTCTGTTCCTATAATAGTCCCTCTATCTAAATTCTTCAGGCAATTAGTTGGAAAGTCAAAACTTTTTTTCTGAATCTTTTGAGTCTTGATTCTCTTCAGCTTGAAATAATACACTTTCAAAGAGACATTTTGGGATGGCAAATGTTGCTCCCCTGCCTTGCTTTAATTTTTTAATTAATTTTTTTTCTGTGCTGGGTCTTCATTGCTGCATGTGGGATTTCTCTAGTTGTGGTGAGCAGTGTGTAGGCTTCTCACTGTGGTGGTTTCTCTTGTTGCAGAGCACAGGCTCTCAGGCACGTAGGCTTCTGTAGTTGTGGCGCATGGGCTCGGTTGCCCCACAGCATATGGAATCCTCCTGGACCAGGGATGATCAAACCCATGTCCTCTGCATTGGTGGGAAGATTCCTATCCACTGGATCACCAAGGCAGTCCCAGCATTACTTTGTGATATGCTACTCTCTAGTTATTTTATTCTATTTTTAAAAAACCTGTTTCCTGAGTACCATTCATGTGCCTAGATGGATAGTGAATATATAGAAGTGAGTAAAAACAAACAGAACTCTGTCATCATGAGGTTTATACAAGGAGAAGAGGGAATAGAAAAGGAAATAAACATGATTTCTTCTAGTAAGCAGTGCTATGAAGAAGACCAGGGTACTGATTTAGCCAGTGATTGTGTGTGTGTGTGTGTGTGTGTGTGTGTGTGTGTGTGTGTGTGAAATAGGGACTTAGGAAAGGCCTCTCTGAGGAAGTCACTGGTGAGCTGAGACCTGAAGGACAGAACAAACAGGAATAAACTTTATAAAGATATAAAGGACAGAGGAAACTGCATACTCAAAGGCCTGGATGTGACACATTGGCCTGCGATACTGGGCCTCTTCAACACCAGTGCCTGTTGGCTTACTCTTAAAAAAAAAAAAAAAAACTACATTAATCTTCCAATAAGGAGCATATAAGGCTTTGACATTTTCTCAAATGGCAACCAGTCACCCCAAAGAAAAGTTCAGATTAGGTGGTATAAATAAATATTTTATCAAGTCAAACATTCAGAGGTCTTTGCTAATCGTATCACACCAGGCCTCACTGGTAGGAAGAGCTGGGGCAGAGATTTGAAGATTTCACTTTTTCATTCTGATTTGAACATAGGATGATAGTTGAATACAATATCAGATGTGTCTAACAGTGGTTAAGAGTCAGCAGTCTGGAGCCAGATTGCCTGAATTTGGATCCTGGCTCTTTCATTTACCATCTCTGTGACTCTGAGTGGATTACTTAAAACCACTCTGAGTTTTAATGCCCTCATCTGTAAATTATAGATAATGAGTACTCACTTCAGAGAATAGTTATAATGATTAATTGCATTCACATTTGTAAAGCACATAGAACAATACCTGACACCTATTAAATAAATGTTGGCTAAATAAAATTAAATAATTACTATGGATAACCTGAGCTAAATGCTGACCTAAACTGTAAGAATTTTTTCGTAATACTTACTGAAGAAGAATCATTCTATACATTGTGGATATGCATCAATACAAATTTACAATTCCTTATGAGTTGAATGAAAATTTCGTTTTTGGATTATCCAAAAAGAGTGCATGCATGCTAAGTCGCTCAGTCGTGTCTGACTCTTTGGGACACTATGGGCTATAGCCCATCAGGCTCCACTGTCCATGGAATTTTCCAGACAAGAACACAAGAGTAGGTTGCCATTTCCTCCTCCAGAGAATCTTTCCAACCTATGGATTGAACCCGAGTCTCCTGCATCTCCTACATTGCAGGTGGATTCTTTACCTGCTGAGCCATTGGGGAATCTCATCCAAGAAGGGTATGCTAAGTAAATTGTTAATATAAAAAACTTTGTCATGCATGTTTAAGTTTCTTAGGGATTACATTTTTTCTTCAAGCATTTTAGCAGTATCTCTTTGTAAATGAACATTTAAAGTACTAATCATTACTCTCAATTTTTCATTTAATAATTTCATTTAATTAGATAATAATCTATAAAATGTTACTTTATAATAATTCATACCTGGAAATATGCAAATATACTTAAAACATGCATATGATTTAATAAGTCAGTCTACTTGATTTCCTCCAGTGTTTATTCCCTTCTCTTTTCTTGTCTTACATGTAATAAAATGGTAGGCAAGATATACCTCAGGTAGGCAATTTCAAAAATGGTATGTTTTCTAAATAAAAATTAGACCTTCAAATTCTCTTTTTCCTTCCAACCCAACCCTACACAAAACATAAGGATTATAGAATAAGCAAGTACTGAGAAGTACTGTACCTAACCTATGCTTCATGCAACTCTCAAACTTTGTGTTCTTGTCCAACATTCATGCTCTGGTATCAGTGCCATGTATTAGAGTACATCCAAATATCTTGCCATGTGTTGTATCCCATATCCCACCTAGTTGCTTCAGTCATGTTGAACTCTTTGTGACCCCATAGACTGTAGCTGGCCAGGCTCCTCTATCCATGGGATTCTCCAGGCAAGAATACTAGAGTGCATTGCCATTTCCTTCTCCAGGGGATCTTCCCAACCCAGGGATTGAACCTGGGTCTCCTGCATTTGTAGGTGGGTTCTTTACCACTAGTGCCACTTGGAAGTCCTTTTTTTTTTTTCCTCCAGAAATAAGAAGCTGATACCTAGCAGCACTGGTATGCAGAGTGGCCACACTTCCTTGGGCTTCCCCAGTGGTTCCGATGGTAAAGAATCTGTGTGCAGTGCAGGAGACCTGGGTTCAGTCCCTGGGTTGGGAAGATCCCTTGGAGAAGAGATAGGCTACCCACTCTAGTATGCTTGCCTGGAGAATCCCACAGACAGAGGAGCCTGGTGAGGAGGGGCTACAGTCCATGGGGTTGCAAGAGTTGGACATGACTTAGTGACTAAACCACCACTACTCTGTTCTTTATCTAGTATCATTAACAAATGATTTGCAGATATTTGTGCAATTACTTTTCTTTCTGTTTCTCAAATGATATCTCTATAAAGCAATACCATGGGAATTCAGCAGGTCTCAAATTATAATCCCTAATATTTGCTTTTGTAAGCAATCCATTGTATATCACTTACTATGAAGTCAGTACCAAACTGTGCATGTAAATTTTGCTCATGTGCCCTATGTAGTAATATGCTGACACCTTTGTTCCTGTTTATTCACTCTATTATGGTTGCAATCTATCCTGCATCTTATATCAAATCCCCCACCATGTGTGGGCCTCCAGGGCTGGTGACATGTGTCACCACTTAAGTGTTTGCAACCCCTCAAAGAAGCGTCTTCACACTGAGTCATCTGCCTACTTCAAACCCTCAAAATACATCCAGATTTTCCCCCCAATTCTTGTTAAATTAAAACAAAACAAAAAACTGCTTGTCAATACATTTTAATGACATACACCTAAAGACACTACCTTGAGAGTGTCTTTAGGGAACCATGGATATAGACACTGTGATCTGAGTAATTTCTCATGCAGAATAATTCCCACTGGCATTATCTATAGGGAACTAATGCTTCAGCTCTTGACTCTCATCTGTGAAGTTCCCTACACACCCATTTTGGCTGGCAGACCTGGAACCAGATTGGTGCATAGCTGAAAAACCTGTCTAGTCCATGTTGTAATTTTTGCACAGGTTTGTTTTCAGTGCCAGTCAATTCATACTAACACCATTTAACTTCAAACATATTTATTGGGTCTCTGTTACATTTCAAGCATTTAGCTGTGCATAATGAGCAAGTCATGGTACCTGCATTCCACAAGTTCCATGGATAGCAGAGATGATAAGTGGGTAGATAGTCATTCACAGTACAGAGCAGCATTTGCTAAGTTATGGAAGCTTAGAAAGCAAATAACTTCCTCAAGGCAAAGTCAGAGAGGGTGGGGGAGGAGATAGGAGGGGTCACAATGGCATTTCCTCAAAACATGAGGCTAAATTAGTCTAAAAGTTTCTTCCCAGTTCGGTTTCTGTGATGTTTCTCACTCCAGATGTGAACTGTAATCACTGTTGACTCCCCAGTCAACAGTTTTCATATATTAATACTGGAAGTCTAGTATTCAAGCCCTAGGAGAATAGTAGTGGTTAACAGTAATTGAGAAGTGGGATGAGCGTGAGACTTCAGAACAAGTGTGCAACAGTTAGCCTCTGTCCCATTAAACCTCAGCTACATTGGAAAGAAGAGAAAAGAGAAAGGTAATTAAGAAATTCCAACTTGATAAGCTTTGGGGAGGTCAGAATAAAGGAGATCATTTGGAAGCCAAAGAGGTATGAGATAACGAGATGTAGATTAGAAGACAGTTATGCTGTTCAGTAATGGAAGAATGACAAGGGAAGGGGAAAGGAATGCAGCATGAGGAATCATCATAAGAAAGAGGAGAGTGGAGCAATGCATCTCCAAAGCAGCTGATAAGCCACCATTTATGTGAATCCTTAGGAAGCACACTTACTATTCTGCCACATTATACCGAGGCATTTTTCCCAGGTTGTTTCTAAAACAGACTCCATAATATTTTAAACATACCAGATGGCATGTGTTTCAGCATCCCCAAATTATTGATA
>NW_011483859.1:8205-9131 GCF_000754665.1 Bison bison bison | reverse complement strand
TGCCTGGAGAATCCCAGGGACAGGGGAGCCTGGTGGGCTGCCTTCTATGGGGTCGCACAGAGTCGGACATGACTGAAGCGACTTAGCAGCAGCAGCATAATCCACAGGTATGTTCTTATTAATTTGATAAAACTCTTTCAATGTGATGAAAAATAAAGTGTCCCTCAGTAATTTACTTCAGATGCAATATTTACTCATGCATAGGACTGATGTATTCTGCTATCCCACATTAGAGACATCCCCAATTAGGTGTTCCTTTCTGCCTCATAACTTGCCTCAGTCCTCTGGGCCTGCATTAACACCACCCTTCCACTGTATTATGCAGCCCTAACTCATAGTCACTTCTTAGGTTCTAAATCGAATGCCATTTCCTCTGATAGGCCTTCTCTGGCCCTAAAATGTAGGTCAGACACTCCTCTAATAGGCTATCCTAACACTATAATTTTCTTTTATAACACTACAAGTGTAATTATAAAATCATTTGTTATTGTTTAATGTCTGTTCCTTCCACCCCTTTCCTAATTAGAAGGTAGCATCTATAAAAGTGGGAGTCACCTTATTCCTAGGCATTGTCAGAAATTATAACACATAGTATGTAGTTATTAAATCTTTGCTAAGTGAATAGGTATTCAATTTAAATGAAATGATTAGGCTCGGGGGAAGATGGAATATCTTGCATTTGGCATCTTGGAGACTTCAGACAGCCAGGTAGGCTGGGCCTTACAAACATAGGAGGAGTGGGAAAGCCAGGAATCAGATTGTCTATGCTTCCACCGCAAGAAGGCATGATGCCTCTGGGAAGCAGTGTCTCGGGCGCAACAATTGAAGGGTTGGATTATGATCTACAAGACATTCTAGAACTAACACCTGAAAAAAATGTCCTTTTTATCATAGGGAACTGGAATGCTAAAGTAGGAAGTCAAGAG
>NW_011483859.1:4113-7744 GCF_000754665.1 Bison bison bison | reverse complement strand
GATGGAAAAAAGTTCTATATAGTCAGCAAAAACAAGACCTGGAGCTGACTGTGGTATAGATCATGAACTCCTTGTTGCCAACTTCAGACTTAAATTGAAGAAAGAAGGGAAAAACCACTTGAACATTCAGGTATGACCTAAATCAAATCCCTTATGATTATACAGGGGAAGTGACAAATAGATTCATAGGATTAGATCTGATAGAGAGAGTCTGAAGAGCTATGGACAAAGGTTCATAAAAATGTACAGGAGGCAGTGATCAAAATCATCCCCAAGAAAAAGAAATGCAAAAAGGCAAAATGGTTGCCTGAGGAGTCCTTACAAATAGCTTGGAAATGAAGAGAAGAAAAAGGAAAAGGAAAAAAGGAAAGATATATCCATCTGAATGCAGAGTTCCAAAGAATAGCAAGGAGAGGTAAGACAGCCTTCCTAAGTGATCAATGCAAAAAAATAGAGGAAAATAGCAGAATGGGAAAAACTAGAGATCTCTTCAAGAAAATCAGAGATACCAAGGGAACATTCCATGCAAAGATGGACACAATAAAGGACATAAATGGTTTGGACCTAACAAAAGCAGAAGATATTAAGAAGAGGTGGCAAGAATACACAGAAGAACTGTACAAAAAAAAATCTTAATGAAAACCATAATGGTGTGATCACTCACCTAGAGCCAGATGTCCTGGAGTGTGACGTCAAGTGGGCCTCAGGAAATATCACTATGAGCAAAGCATAGAATTCCAGCTGAGATATTTCAAAGCATAAAAATTGATGCTGTTAAAATGCTACACTCAATACGCCAGAAAATTTGGAAAACTCAAGAGTAGCCACAGGACTGGAAAAAGTCAGTTTTCATTCCAATCCAAAGGAAAGGTAATGTCAAAGAATGTTCAAATTACCACACAATTGCACTCATCTCACACGTTAGCAAAGTAATGCTCAAAGTTCCCCAAGCTATGCTTCAACAGTAGGTAAGCTAAGAAATTCCAGATGTTCAAGCTGGATATAGAAAAGGCAGAGGAACCAGAGACCAAATTGCCAACATCTGTTGGATCAAAGTAAAAGTAAGAGAATTCCAGAAAAACATCTGTTTTATTGACTACACTAAAGCCTTTGACTCTGTGGATATCAACAAACTGTGGAAAATTCTTAAAGAGATATGAATATCAGACCACCTTACCTGCCTCCTAAGGAATCTGTATGCAGGTCAAGAAGCAGTAGTTAGAACTGGACATGGAACAATGGAGTGGTTCCAAATTGAGAAAGGAGTACATCAAAGTTGTATACTGTCATCCTGCTATTTAACTTATATTCAGAGTACATCATGTGAAATGCCAGGCTGGATGAAGCACAAGGTGGAATGAAGATTTCTGGGAAAAATATCAATAACCTCAGATATTCAAATGATACCCATCTCTATAGAAGAACTTGATAAAGTGAAAGATGATAGTGAAAAAGCTGGCTTAAAGCTCAACATTCAAAAGACAAAGATCATGGCTTCCGGTTCCATCACTTCATGGCAAATAGATGGGGGAAACAATGGAAAGAGTGACAGCCTTTATTTTCTTGGGCTCCAAATCACTGCGGGTGGTGACTGCAGTCATGAAATTAGAAAACACTTGCTCCTTGGAAGAAAAGCTGTGACAAACCTAGACAGCACATTAAAAAGCAGAGACATCACTTTGCCGACAAAGGTCTGTCTAGTCAAAGTTATGGTTTTTCCATTAGTTATGTATGGATGTGAGAGTTGGACTATAAAGAAAGCTGAGCACCAAAGAATTGATGCTTTTGAACTGGGGTGTTGGAGAAAACTCTTGAGAGTCCCTCTGACTGCGAGGAGATCCAACCAGTCAATCCTAAAGGAAATTAGTCCCGAACACCAATTGGAAGGACTGATGCTGAAGTTGAAGCTCCAATACTTTGGCCACCTCATGCGAAGAACTGACTTATTAGAAAAGACCCTGATGCTGGGAAAGATTGAAGGCGGGAGGAGAAGAGGACAGCAGAGGATGAGATGGTTGGATGGCAAAACCGACTAGATGGACATGAGTTTGAGCAAGCTCCAGGAATTGATGATGGACAGGGAAGTCTGGTGTGCTGCAGTCTATGGTGTTGCAAAGAGTCAGACATGACTGAGCGACTGAACTGAACTGATACATGGAGTTACCCAAAGATCCTGATACACAGTTGCTTGATGATATATGCTTTCATTTAGGACAAACTCCTTTTTGATATTGCCAAGATTCACTTCTGATTATTTATTTGTTTATTCCACACTGCACAACCTGCAGGACCTCAATTCCCCAACCAATAATTAAACCCATGCCATAGCAGTGAGAATACCAAATCCTAACCACTGGACCACTGGTCAAATGCCACTCATACCAATACTTGGCATTTCCCTTTTGCTTCAGTGAAGATGAAATCAAATTTCCTAACGCATTTTGTGCATATTTGGCGTAACTGATACTATTACATTGAACATAATATGCATTGGCTCATTAAATTTTCTATCTACTAAGAGTTAAACTGAAAATTACTTTTGTCTCACTCCCTTTACATTTTTAAAAAAATGTTATATGATATCAGAAAACTTAGATCCCCAATTCAGACTGTAAATCAACATGGATTTCATATAAAGTAAAAAGTTAAAATTAAGAAAAGAATAAGTAATGGAATATACTAGTTAAAGATGACTTTCTAAGTATGAAAATTCATTATGCACAAAACATCATGACAGTATAAATTTCAAATCATTTCAAAAGTAAGAATGTATTTTCCATCAAAAGGAGATAAATAGTTACATATGATTGGAAATAGTTGATTTATTTATTTTAGAAAAATTCTTAAAAACAATAATTAACACTAACATAAGACGAAGAAGTGACAGACGATGGAATTAATTTACAATGAATGTAAATAAATGACTTGAACATGAAATCATGTGTAACTCACTTGAATGCATCATGTGTAATCAAATGAATGCAAATTAAGGCAACAGAGTAATATTTTTGCTGTAAAATTATTGTTAAAATAAATTCTATTATAAACATCTACTATTTAAGGGTGATCAGGGAAACAATAATTCTATTACCTACTGATGTGGTAGATTCATACCAATACAACTCTTTTATTCAGAAAAATTAAGTATTCCATGTAAGAACTACTAGACTAAAATCTCACATACTGCTGGTGGGAACATAAAATGTGCAGTTACCTTGAAAAGCAGTATGGCAGTTCCTCAAAAGGTTAAATGTAAAATGTTACCATATAACCAGGTAAATCCAATCCTAATTTTATACCTAAGAGAAATGGAAAAATCATGTCCATTCCAAATCTTGTTACATGAATGTTCATAGCAATATTAGTCATAGTAACCAAAAAGTGGAAGCAACTTAAATGTCCATAAATTGATTAATGGATAAATAAGAAATGGTATATTCCTACAATGGAATGTATGTCTAATTGTGGCGTATCATTGATCCAAGGTCAAGACTCTCAGTTTTTAACCTAAAAGGTTAATGCTATTTTAGCTTCTTAATGACTTTATAATAAAATATATCAATAAAAGCAAATGAAGTACTGAAACATACACAAGGATGATCCTTGAAACATGCTTAAGAAAGAAGCCAGT
>NW_011483859.1:3138-3837 GCF_000754665.1 Bison bison bison | reverse complement strand
GGTCTTCTGTGCATGGAATTCTTCAGGCAAGAATACTGGAGTGAGTTGCCATGCCCTCCTCCAGGGGATCTTCCTGACCTACCACTAGGGTTTGTTCTCCTGCATCGCAGGTGGATTCTTTTATCTACTGAGCCACCTGGGAAGGCCTTTAGGCAAATGTATAGAGACACAAAATACTGGCTTCCCAGTACTGACCTAGGACTTCCCTGCTGGCTCAGTGGTAAAGAATCTGCCTGCCATTGCAGATGTGAGTTCAATCCCTGGGTCAGGAAGATCTCCTGGAGTAGGATATGGCAACCCACCCCAGTATTCTTGCCTGGAGAATTCCATGAACAGAGGAGCCTGGTGGGCTACAGTCCATGGGGTCGCAAAAGAGTCAGACATAACTTAGTGATTAAACAGCAACAACAGTACTGGGATGGTGGGTAGTGTTGAAAGGAATTGTGGGGAGGGTGACTATTAAAAGGTATGTGCTTTATTTGGGGGACAATGGACATTTTCTAAAGTTGATTATGGTTTTCAATGCACAACTCTGAGTACTAAACTATTAAATTATATAATTTAAATGGTAGAGTTTTATTGTACTTTAGTTCAGTCACTCAGTCATGTCCGACTTTTTGCAATTGCATAGACTGCAGCATGGCAGGCTTCCCTGTCCATCACCAACTCTCAGAGCTTGCTCAAACTCATTTCTATCAA
>NW_011483859.1:1760-2422 GCF_000754665.1 Bison bison bison | reverse complement strand
TTTATCAAGGAAGCTAGACATTCACTATATGTGTAAAATGACTGAAGACTGTAAATGTGATATTTATTGATATAAAGTAAGCATGATATTATTTGAACATGATCATTTAATATTGGTGCTGGGCATATAACAGTGATCAAAATAAACAATCTATGCCATCATGAAATTACAGGCTAGTGGGAAAAAAATAATACAATAAATAAATTAGTAAAATGTATAGTATATGTCATTGCATACTTCTATTTTGAAAAACAAAGTGGGATAAGAAATACTGATCTTTGTTTAAAATACAAAGGGGCTTTCCTGAGGTGCAAAACTTTAAGGAAAGTGAAGCAGCTAGCCATAAAGATATCTAGTGACAGCGTTCCAGGTAGTATTCCAATAGAAGAAAGTGCTAGTGCAAAGGTCCTGAGAAAGAAGTATGGCAGATCAATTAGGAAAATCCCAAGAACGTCAGTGGAGCTGGACCAGAAAGTATGAGGGGAGATTGTATTAGAATTTTGAGGTCAGAGAGCTAACAAGTAAAGAGGGAGCAGATTTTGCAGTGTCTAGACCACTACAATAATTTAATTTTACCCTAATTGAGGTGGGAAGCTATTGGTTCACTGGATTGTTTTCAGCAGAGGGACATGAACTGTATTACGATCATTCTGGTTACCCTG
>NW_011483859.1:1263-1660 GCF_000754665.1 Bison bison bison | reverse complement strand
TAAATTTGGGCTGAGGCAACTAGAAAAATGAAGTTGACAATTACTGATATAGAGAAATCTGTGGCAGTCATGTGTTTTATTGGAAGGGCAGGAGTTTGGTTTGGGACATGTTGATTTTCAATTGCTTGTGAGACTTATAAGTGATAAGGTGTAGCAGGAAGCAGTGAAGAATATAATTCTGGAGGACGCTGGGAGTTCTGAGCTGAGTATATGTGTCTGGGAATTATCAGTGTATAATGCCCTGTGCTTAGTTGCTCAGTTATGTCCGACTCTTTGTGACCCCATGGACTGCAGCCCACCAGGCTCCTTTGTTGATGGGGATTCTCCAGGCAAGAATACTGGAGTGGGTTGCCATGCCCTCCTCCAGGGGATCTTCCCAACCCAGGGATCCAACCCA
>NW_011483859.1:472-1163 GCF_000754665.1 Bison bison bison | reverse complement strand
TGACTCATTTGAAAAGACTCCGATGCTGGGAAAGATTGAAGGCAGGAGGAGAAGGGGACAACAGAGGATGAGATAGTTGCATGGCATCACTGACTCAATGGACATGAGTTTGAGTAAACTCTGGGATTTCATGATGGATAGGGAGGCCTGGTGTGCTGCAGTCCATGGGGTTGCAAAGAGTCAGACACAACTGACTGACTGAACTGAATTCTACATATAAATTAAATAATCAGGGTGACAATATATATTGTATGTTAATCATATATAAATATGTTATAAAATAAATAATACAAAATTATAATGATAACTATAAATCCTCAAATTTAAAAAGCTAAACAAACCCCAAGCAGAATGAACATAAGAAAAAACACATTAATTTACCTCATGATCAAAATCAATGCAAGAAACAGGAGAAAGGGAAAAAAGGAAGAGATTCATGGATTGAATAATAAAGCAAGATTCACCTATATGATATCTATAAGAAACTAAAGTTAAATAAAATAAACAACATTAACTCCTCCCCCTAAAAATTAATAATGCAAAATTTAAAAAAAAAATGAAACTCTCCCAAGGCAGGAAGGAAAAAAAGCTGCTAGACCAAAGGTGTCAGTTTGAATGAAGCTTAAAGCCAGTATATTTTATAATATAGAAATATTTGCTCATTCACTCAACAAATATATGTTGAAGGGCT
>NW_011483859.1:0-372 GCF_000754665.1 Bison bison bison | reverse complement strand
AAGTGATGGGACTTGATGCCATGATCTTAGTTTTTTGAATGTTGAGTTTTAAGGCAACTTTTTCACTCTCCTCTTTCATTTTCATCAAGGAGGTTCTGCCATACGGGTGGGTGTCATATACGTATCTGAGGTTACTGATATTTTTCCTGGCAATCTTGATTCCAGCTTGTGCCTGGCATTTCACATGATGTAACAAATGTCCGTCTAGTCAAGGCCATGGTTTTTCCAGTAGTCATGTATGGATGTGAGAGTTGGACTATAAAGAAAGCTGAGCACCAAAAAATTGATACTTTTGAACTGTGATGTTGGAGAAGACTTTTGAGAGTCCCTTGGACTGCAAAGAGATCCAACCAGTCCATCCTAAAGGAGATC
>NW_011483858.1:18868-19778 GCF_000754665.1 Bison bison bison | reverse complement strand
GGTGATGGACAGGAGGCCTGGCGTGCTGCGATTCATGGGTTGCAAGAGTCGGACACCACTGAGCAACTGAACTGACTGACTGATGTGATTTTTATGTGCAAGTCTCTTAGCAAAAACATAAAGCCTTGACTCATATAATTTCTGGCTCAGTCTCTTCTGTGACCAGAAATGACCAAATAGTTCCTTCTCAATATTCTTTTCATGTGAGATGTTGACACATTACCTTTCACAAAATTCCTTCAGCATCACAATTTAAAATGCTAGTGGATACAATGGAACTAGAAGGAGAAAGGAAGACTAGTATACCAGTTAACTGGTAGATTTCTTACATCTAAGCCAATGTACAAGTTACAGCTGTCATCCTGAATGCTTGAAGATTTTAATGAGCAGACACTTTTAGCTCAAGATATGACTGAAATTGACAGACTTTATGAGCTAATTTTTGATCCAAAAAATCTTTTGAAATTTAGTATCTAGCTTCAAAATAATTTATTAGGTATTAATGTACTTTTAAATTTCTGAAGTTTTATTAAAATTAAGTATTCTCATAGGGAAGAAAACACTAATATTCCATAATAATTGTCTCTATTTTCATCTCAGTCACAAAGGGTATTCATTTTGAAGGGAAATGGCAACCTTTTATCAAATATTTTAATTCATCCTATATTCAATATTAGTTATTTATGTTAACTGAAACTGACATATACAAATGTGAGAAACTATCAAAATAATAGCTTTATTAATGTAATAACATATATTCTATGTCCATATAATCCATTTATTTTTCTTGATCCCTAATTTTTATTTCTAGGCAATTTGACAGATCTGTTGAAAAATGGCGGCGGTTTCATTATGATATGAAGATATTTAATCAATGGCTAACAGAAGCTGAACACTTTCTCAAAAAGAC
>NW_011483858.1:13479-15106 GCF_000754665.1 Bison bison bison | reverse complement strand
TCTTTTATACTTGGAAAAAGTTTTTCTGGCTAAGGAACTGTGAATGGTAACACAAATCTTCTAAACAGTTACAGTGTCCTTCCCCCCTCCCCCTGTGATTAAGAAGGTCCAAAATCCTGCATACACACTTGTGTATACCCGCATAGACACACATACATTTAAGAAAACTGAGGTTATCTTTCTAGTCTGTTAAGTCTCAGAAAAGGGTCCAGAAAGACACTATCAGCCATATCCATTGATAAGACAAATGAAATCTGGTAATTTCAGCTCTCTTGGTCATTATCATTATTGATTAACTAACAATGAATTATTCTTGTTGTTGTTTAGTCGCTCAGTCACGTCCTACTCTTTTGTGACCCCATGGACCATAACCCACCAGGCTCCCCGGTTCATGGGATTCTCCAGGCAAGAATGCTGGAGTGGGTGGATACTTCCTACTCCACGGTGTCTTCCTGACCCAGGGATTGAACCTGCATCTCCTGCATTGGCAGGCGGATTCTTTATCACTGAGCCACCAGGGAATCCCAACAATGAATAAGAGGATCTAAGTTTTTGATGAGGAATTATTTTAGGAAATAAAATGTAGATGCTACAGGTTGGCAGCAGATAGATTTGTTGCCCTGAACTTGTAATGGTTACTTTGAGGAATATCAACCAAGTAGGCCATGTACTAAACAGATATTTAAAAGGGTACACTGATGTTTAAAACCTCATCTGTATGAGTTTCAGCAAATGTGTCTGTGCTATGCTTAGTTGCTCAATTGTGTCTGACTCTTTGCAACCCCCTGGACTGCAGCCCGCCAGGCTCCTTTGTAGGTGGGAATTCTCCAGGCAAGATTATTGGAGTGGGTTGCCCGGAGTGGGTTGCCATGCCCTCCTCCAGGGGATATTCCCATCCCACAGATCGAACCCAGGTCTCCCTCATTGTAGGTGGATTCTTTACCATGTGAGCCACAAGGGAAGCCCATATATCATGTCTAGATAGGAAATAAAATGATAAATCATCGCACATTATGTGCTTGTCTGTATATACTTCTATTAAGCTGCATTTTATTTCTATTTTTAATTTAAAAAAGATAAATCCTACTGACATTTGGTGTTATTACTCAAAATAAAGTTGCTACCAATAGTGTAAAGAAAAGATTGCCTGGCTCCATGCAACTCAGCTGTTTTTTCCCCATCACAACTGAGTGATAAAATTAAGTATATTAATTAATATTTTTCAAGATATTCTAAAAATGTCATGCAGCATGGGAAATCTTTTAAAAATATCATATTTTTATATGAGAAAATATCAATCATGTGATATGCCACTAAAATTGGTCTGTTAATAAGCTCACTTAGTTATTTGTGCATGTCTTAAATATTCATTCAACAAGCAGTGATTGAGTACATATACAGAATTTTATCATCCACAAAATAGTGACATGCCACATTAGCTTATAGTAGAAATTCTGAAGATTGGCTAAGAAGTTGGAAGCCATATTCAAAAAGTGTGGGTTCTAATTCCACCTCCTTTAATAGCTACAGAATCCTATGAAGTGTCTTAAGTCTCTACATCTGTTTTGTTCTAAATAATAATAAAAATGAGATGTGCATAAAGTACTTAAAATTTCATTCTCCACAA
>NW_011483858.1:9014-10944 GCF_000754665.1 Bison bison bison | reverse complement strand
TGGAACTCTGCATTCAGATGCTTATATCTTTCCTTTTCTCCTTTGCTTTTCACTTTGCTTCTTTTCACACCTATTTGTAAGGCCTCCCCAAACAGCCATTTTGCTTTTTTGCATTTCTTTTCCATGGGGATGGTCCTGATCCCTGTCTCCTGTACAGTGTCACGAACCTCAGTCCATAGTTCATCAGGCACTCTATCAGATCTTAAATTCCATTTGAAATTAACTTCAGGAAGTAAGCAGAAGTAGGATTATTTAGATAAAACATTTTTGGCTTTAAATTAGTGAATGGTAAGCATAGAGAATAAAGCAGCAGTGTGTTATTGTGGCATTAGTTATCTGCTGTTTTTAGGCAAAATATCTTCTTAAAGTCAGTCTCTAGTATATCTTTCAACATTACAACTGTGCTTCATTCCTTCATAATTTATATTGTATTAGAATTACAATGTATTTTTGTGTATTGCTGTAAATAAATACAGTTAAAAGCTTAGCTTTGTAACATAATGATACACTTTAATTCATTGTGATTATAGATACTTAAACAACATGGATTAAGTATGTCATATCATAATGTTTATGTTCACCATCAAATCTCAAAATAATTGTTTAAATTCATTGTCTAGTTAAGAAAAATGCACTTTTTTCTTTTCTCAAATTAGAAATTTGCATGGAGAATGAAAAATTACATATAAATTATATAGTCGTAACATTACTGTGATCTCTCAGATGAGGAAATAAATCAAGGGAAAAGGCACTAGCTTCTTGGAGTTGGCAAAGGGAAGGCAAAAAAGAAGCATATAAAAGAGAGTCACAGACAATTTTAGCTGCTCTTCAGCTTTGCCTTACATTGGCTATTTGTGATGGAGGAAAATTCCAAAGCACTTTGTAAAGGACCCAGTTCTTACAAGTTTAGATTCCAAGAATACATTGGAGCTGGATAACTCCTGCTCCAACATTTGAGACAAGTGAGTTCATTTAAAAAAAAAAAAAAAGCTGTCTTCCTCTTAAAGGAGATACCTAGACTTTGTAATTATCCTCACCTCGCTTTCTGAGCCCCTCAAGTGGCAGACACCATCACTGAAAAATCACTGGCTTTCCCCGAAACAAAGAGTGTTGAATAAATGTGCATGGGTCACTGACACTATCTGCTATAGTGAATTTTTGTATTTTTATTTGGATATACTTTAATAACTAATTAGTAAGGTACTCCCCCAAAGGACTTTACTGGAGATAACTGACTTTAGAATATGGAGTAAATCAAAGGCTATCTAGAAAAAAGGCATATGGTGTAAAAGACCAAATTGAATACAAGTATGTTTTCTGTAGAGTTGGGTTTTTATAGTGCTGATTTTACCAGCTGGCTGGTGAGTTTGAGGGCTTCTTAATAGTCACACTGCTGGGACTCAAATGCTGATAGAGACTTTAATGAAAAAAAAAATAATTTGAGTAAAAATTTCTGCCATCTGTTGCCCTTCATTGGGACCCCAGTGTTAAGAATAATTCATACAATTGCTGGCCCTTTATATTTCCTCAGCAGTAATAAAATTTCATAAAATTGTGTTTGGTGGTCTCAAAGCTGCCCTGCTTTATGTAACTGGAGGATGTACACTAACATAAGGGAATCAACATGAAAATTTGCTGCAAAGATAATTTGTCTCTAGTCCCTTGCTTTAGGGTTACAGTGATGTGTAAGTATGGGAATGCATCTTAAAATAAGCTTTCCAATGTTATTAGCTGGTAGAGGCATGAGAATTCAGTCTCTCAATACAGTTAAACAGTTGGGCACTTCATTCTTACTTAAATATTGTTTGCCTTTTATTGCTGCTTAGAAACTCCTCTGTAACTTCTTGGCTCCTATGCGTCTTTTCAGAAGTAGTAACAGATTTATAGGGAGTTTAGCAAAGGACAGAAAGTCAGAGAGGGGCTCTAAGTT
>NW_011483858.1:4049-5727 GCF_000754665.1 Bison bison bison | reverse complement strand
GGAGAGCCTGCACAGCATAGCCATTTGCATGTAATGAACAGTGTGCAATACTTTGTGATTGATGTGCAATTTCTATTTGACAGGAGAAAAACAATTAGGATCAACTGTGGTTGTATATTCCAGAATACCAATGTTGTTTTCACACTTTAAGTGTTGTTGGATCATTATATGAGATTCATAATTTCATCCTGTTGTACCCACTTTTGCATTACCATTCAGTCTTAATTTATTATACACTATTAAAAGTTTTTAGGTAATTTGTTCTTATTGCTACTCAGACATTAAAATGTCTTCAGGCTGTGAAAAGGAATAAATTTAATGTTCCAGCATAGTTATCCAAATCCTGGCATTACAACTAATAGTACAGGCTTATATTGTATTGTAAATCCTAGTTAACATGGATTTATTTTGAAAATCCCTTTTACTGCTATTTTTAAATAATACATTTTCAAACATTTTTGCCCTTGAATTTCTATTTGTTTTTAAATAATATATGACACTTATATGTGCTTACAAAAGGACAATATATGTATTTTTAAATATTAACAATGGATTGCTGAAACAACCTTAACTTTAAAACAACACAGTTGTTTAAAAAATAATAAGCTACACATCATGGCTTAACAGAGGCTTGTAAACCTTTGTTTAAGATCCACATGCTGTAATAAGCCAACACTACCAATCCGTAGTTTATAGGATTTTGCAATTGTTATCTTAAAATCAGGACTATCCCTAAAAGAGTATTCAGGGCAATTCAACCAGTACATAACCACCCAAGATACTGTCATCTAAGGAGACAGAATTCTTTAAATCCTTCATAGTCTCCTTGGGATATCATGAAGAACAGAAATTTTGAAATAGAATTGTAATGATGTTCAAATAAGAGGAGTCCATGACACCAACCACTCCCATGCATAAGGCTGGGAGTCTAATCAGTTAGTTGTCCTGCCTGAGGGATGGATCTGTCCATGAAATTACTCTTATTTTGGAGAAACTGTGTAGCACCACTATGTTTGAACATTTACCACTAGCAATTCCTTCTATTTCAATTAACCTTTAAAATCAATACATGTATTCAGCAAACTTTTACTTTGGAGCTACTTTCTGTCAGACCCTGTGCTAGGTGCTTAGGACATAAAAATTAACAAAATTCCAGTCTACTCACAGAAAAGTCAAGGTTCACTAAAGATGATAGACATTTAAACAATTGAAACATCAATCATACATTCAGTAGAGGGATATTTAAGCAACTAAAATAACATCTAAGAGGTGTAATAAAGATATGTACAATAACAGGTGTTGGGGAAAACACAAGAAAAGGATTGACTAATTGACTAGAATATTTGGAAGTGTTTCACAGGAAAGAAGATGAGGGAAGCCTCAGTTCAGTTCAGTTGCTCAGTTGTGTCCTACTCTTTGCAACCCCATGGACCACAGCACACCAGGCCTCCCTGTCCATCACCAACTCCCAGAGTCTATTCAAACTCATCTCCGTTGAGTCGGTAATGCCATCCAACCATCTCATCCTCTGTTTTCCTCTTCTCCTCCTGCCTTCAATCTTTCCCAGCAACAGGGTCTTTTCAAATGAGTCAGTTCTTTGCATCAAGTGGCCAAAGTACTGGAGTTTCGGCTTCAACATCAGTCCTTCCAATGAACACTCAGGACTGATCTCCTTTAG
>NW_011483858.1:0-543 GCF_000754665.1 Bison bison bison | reverse complement strand
GTACTCCTTTCCCAATTTGGAACCAGTCTGTTGTTTCATGTCCAGTTCTAACTGTGCTTCTTGACCTGCATGCAGGTTTCACTTTGAAGTAGTTTAGCATACTTGAAACAGTGCATCCTCAAATTGTTATTAGAGGAACATACATGACAGATTTTGTGGTCCTGTTATGCTTATTTTCTTTCTAGACATTCCACATGTAAACACATTTTAAATGATTTATTTCTACTTAAGTATCCATCTGAAGGTGCTGTGTGTGTGTGTTTTGGTTGAAAATAAAGCGGCACATGTGATTAAGATGGACTCATTGTGGTCATAAGGGAATCAAGAATCTCACATTAAAAGATCAAATTAATTTAAAAAAAATAGGGCCAAAATTGGTTATTTTGTGTATCATTGTCAGCTTTCCTCAAATCAGATATTAAGTCCTTGCTTCCAAAAGAGGCAATACTACAGAATGGGTATCAGCGTGGGCTCTTTGCTGGTTAGATTCCACCAAACAACTCTCTCAATATGTAACTAAACAAATATTTGTAGAGGACCTAC
>NW_011483857.1:4798-5305 GCF_000754665.1 Bison bison bison | reverse complement strand
CTTGGAGTGCAAAGTCAAGTGGGCCTTAGGAAGCATCACTACAAACAAAGCCAGCAGATGTGATGGAATTCCAGTTGAGCTATTTCAATCCTAAAAGATGCTGCTGCTAAAGTGTGCACTCATTATGCCAGCAAATTTGGAAAACTCAGCAGTGGTCATAGGATTGGAAAAAGTCAGTTTTCATTCCAACCCCAAGGAAGGGCAATGCGAAAGAGTGTTCAAACTACCACACAATTGCATTCATTTCACATGCTAGCAAAGTAATGTTCAAAATTCTCTAAGCCAGGCTACAACAATATGTGAACCGTGAACTTCCAGATATTCAAGCTGGATTTGAAAGGCAGAGGAACCAGAGATCAAATTGCCAACATCTGCTGGATCATCAAAAAAGCAAGAGAGTTTTAGAAAAACATCTACTTCTTCTTCATTGACTATGCTAAAGCCTTTGACTGTGTGGATCACAACCAACTGTGGAAAATTCTTAAAGAGATGGGAACACTAGAACAC
>NW_011483857.1:0-373 GCF_000754665.1 Bison bison bison | reverse complement strand
AGAAAATAAAATTTATCACTGTTTCCACTTTTTCCCCATCTATTTGCCATGAAATGATCAGACCAAGTGCCATGATCTCAATTTTCTGAATGGTGAGTTTTAAGCCAACTTTTTCACTCTCCTCTTTCACTTAAAAAAAATTAATTTGTTTATTTTAATTGGAGACTAATTACTTTACAATATTGTGGTGTTTTTTGCCATACATTGGCATGAATCAGCCATGGTATACATGTGTCCCCCATCCTGAACCCTCCTCCCTCTTTGCTCCCATCCCTCAGGGTCATCCCAGTGCACCGGCCCTGAGCAGCCAGTCTCATGCATCGAACCTGGACTGGCCATCTATTTCACATATGGTAATATACATGTTTCAATG
>NW_011483856.1:18517-18674 GCF_000754665.1 Bison bison bison | reverse complement strand
GGCAAGAACACTGGAGTGAGTTGCCATTTCCTTCTCCAATGCATGAAAGTAAAAAGTGAAAGTGAAGTCGCTCAGTCGTGCCTGACTCTTAGGGACCCCATGGACTGTAGCCCACCAGGCTTCTCCGTCCATGGGATTTTCCAGGCAAGAGTACTGG
>NW_011483856.1:13451-15394 GCF_000754665.1 Bison bison bison | reverse complement strand
ATAAGGAAAATATTTAAATGTGGTGTGAATATCAGACTTATTTATACATTTTAAAATATTTTTCAACTAGTTGAACACTGAAGGAGAAAGTAACCATTTATATTAAATGAAATCATTTTCCCTTTCCCAGGGGCTCCTGTCTGATTCTTGTCCTCACGTCTTCCCACAGAAGGGCCCCAACATACTAGAAATGCCAGTCCAGACTGTACGTGCCTTTCCCCTTTCCCCGAATCAGTCCTTTCCCCAAAACAGCCCTGAATCTGAAAACACACCACAACATGCTCTGATTTCCAACCGTCAATCGTTGCATAAAGGGGCACTGGTGTAAAGCGCTCTGGCTAAAATCTCCTGCCAGGAAGGGGAGGATGGAAGCAGAGGCAGGGGCAGAAATCATAGGCTCCAAGCAAAGTGGCTGCAAAGCTCTCCTGGGCCGTTGGGCAGGAAAAGGAAGTTTCCTCACTGCTCCCGAGGTTCCACGGGCTCCCTGGGCCCCAGCAGCGCCTTGCCCGAGCCTGGGGCTCCTGCCGACTGGGACTCCTCGGTTCTCCTTGGTGGATCCCATGCTCGAGCTCAAGGCGCTTTACCTGGAGTTGGTGCCCACTGGGCGGGCAGGGCCATTGGTCTGTTACAGGGAGATCTGCGGTGCCCATCTCAGCCACAGAGGTGTTGGGAAGGCAGCCTTGAGCTCCTTGTAGAGCCGTAGCCCTGGGACTCAATTTCACTGAAGCACCGAGTTTGGTGATTCCTGGTCTCTAGGAGGATGGCAATGGTGATGATCACCATTCTCCCGGGCTGGAGAACATCACCCTCCATGTCATCAGGGAAGGGGCTGGCATCTGGTGAGCTTGGTGATGCTGCAGATACTGGGCTGTGCCAGCCTTTATCCAGCTTTTCCCAGCACCTTCCCCCAAATAAGATCTTTAAATAGGGCAGAATTGTCATTTTCTACACTTTTCTCAGTTTTGTTTTCATGGAGAAACTTTTCCCTTCTTCCTGGGCATCAGAGAATGTCACAGCTTTGATGCTTCTTTTGTGTTATTACACTGGAAATGAAACATACTCGTGGAAATGTCTCAATCCAAAAGGAGATATTCATCTATATGAGTCAACTCAGCTTAAAATAAAACCCGAAGCTCAATCTAACTCTCTTCTTTAGTCTAAAAGAGAACTCAGAGGTGTGACTACATAGTCTATTTTGACAGTTTAAATTGCACCAAAATAAATCTAGCCACAACTCTGCATTTCCTTTTTAAGGTCTAATACATAAGGTTTGAATTCTTCCACAATGATTTACTGGACCATAGTTCTCATTTTCTGATGGTCTACAGATAACAGTGATATAATACTGAACATGGGTTAATTCATAGTTTCTTTATTCTGTCACCAAAGTGTGCTGACCGCACACACATGTGACAATGTGCTTGATGATGTGCATTCCAGAACAGTCAGGCACGAATGGTGACTGCCCTCCTGGGAGCAGGGAAGAGGACATTGAGGCAGGATGAGGAGGAAGGAGGCAGCAAGTGCTCAGAGCAGCTGAGGGCCAGTACTCAGAGCTGATGAAGAGGAGGGACTGGGAGCAGTAGGAAGCTCTATTCTCACACAATCCAGGGCTTCTGAGTGTAGCTGTTCCAGACTTTCACTTCCTCTTCTAAAAGATGAAGACAACTTTAGTAGCAGCCACAGAGGACATTCTTTACTTCAAATAATACAAGTTTGCAAATTAGGCCGAGAATGTGAAACTCAGTGAATGATAACAGTCTTTCATATCAATATAACCAATTCAGTTCAGTTCAGTTCAGTCGCTCTGTCATGTCTGACTCTTTGTCACCCCATGAACCCAGCATGCCAGGTCTCCCTGTCCATCACCAACTCCCAGAGTCTACCCAAACCCATGTCCATTGTGTTGGTGATGCCATCCAACCATCTCATCCTCTGTCGTC
>NW_011483856.1:13245-13351 GCF_000754665.1 Bison bison bison | reverse complement strand
CCGCATCAGGAGGCCAAAGTATTGGAGTTTCAGCTTCAACATCAGTCCTTCCAATGAACACCCAGGACTGATCTCCTTTAGGATGGACTGGTTGGATCTCCTTGCT
>NW_011483856.1:3892-13002 GCF_000754665.1 Bison bison bison | reverse complement strand
ATGAAGTGATGGGATCAGATGCCATGATCTTCGTTTTCTGAATGTTGAGCTTTAAGCCAACTTTTTCACTCTCCCCTTTCACTTTCATCAAGAGGCTCTTTAGTTCTTCTTCACTTTCTACCATAAGGGTGGTGTCAACTGCATATCTGAGGTTATTGATTTTTCTCCCCACAATCTTGATTCCAGCTTGTGCTTCTTCCAGCCCAGTGTTTCTCATGATGTACTTTGCATATAACCAATAGCAACCTCTTTACTCCACCCTCAGTCCAACCAAGAGAAGTTTTATCTGCAAGTCTGTTAACACTGTCAAGGGTCTGCATGTTGAGGCCCTAGGAGAGGGACTAGATTCTAGGAGAGGGACTGCCTGCACGACTCTGAAGGAGCCCAGGAACCCACGTTTCCTCCCTTTTGATCAGTGCCTGGTACATTATGGAGAGAAATACCCAGTAGTTTAAGTTCTTTGCAGAGAAACAGATTCTAGGAAAGTTGTCTAATAAAACACACTTGCTCTGCTAATAAATGAGATAATAAGCAGTCCCTTTCCTCAACCTCAGTAAGTTTTAGACCACCTCTGATGCTACCTTTTAAGCTACAGAGTGTGTTATACTTCAAAATCATACTGAGAGAAAAAGAAATCAGATTTGTGGTTAGGAAAACTTTTTAGAGGAAATTTTTTTTCTAAAAGAAAAAAATGACAATTAAAAAAAAAAAAAGATGTGGAGAGAAGGAAAATGGCTAAAATGCTGTGTTTTGAGGCCCATCAAAACCAAAGTCTGGGAGAGGGGGTTGCCCAAAGGATTGTCAAGGAGCAGATCCCAGGATTCCATGCTTACAGCAGCCCTGGAACATTATGAAAAGAAATCGTACAGCACTTGAATCCTTTTGCTTGGGACCAGCATCTTGAAAAACTGTCTTACAAAATAACAGCTTCTCTGTGAAGAGTATAAATGAGGTAAACAGTCCCTAACATCATCCTCAGTTAGTCTCAGACCACCTCTGGTGATATTATTTTAAGACATACATTTTTTTTTAATGGTTACAAGACCAGGAAATCAGTTATAAAATGTGACAGAGAGGATGACAAGAAATGGGACATCCCTACACTTTCCCTGCCACCAGGGAAGGTGGCAACAGTACTTCTAAAGCTATTTCTTGGGTTAGTATTTGGGGCAAAGTAAGAAAGGACTTGTCTTGAGTATGAAATGTTAAAAGGCACCAAGTCTAAGCCATCAAGATAAATAACACTGTAACTCAATATTAAAAAATGAAAATACCAAAATACACACACTGAACAAAACATCAAAATTTTCAAGAAAGACAGAAAATGCCCTTTCATTTGCAAGACCATATGTGTCTTACAAAGAAAGGCTTCACATTGCCAATGAAATCTGGGCAATTTTCATTTCACCTATAAAATTCTTCCCAAAGAAAATGAAAAGATCAGACGTGGTAAATGCCCTCAATGCTTTGTACAGCACACTGCCTCTTCTTCCTCTGGTTCCTCTCTCCCTCTCTCTCTTCCATCTTCTTCCCTTCTTTTTGACTGCACAGCACTGCTTGTGGGATCTTAATTCCCAGACCAGGCGTCAAATTCGCACCTCCTGCATTGAAAGCACAGTCTTGCTCATTGGACCAGGGACATCTGCACTAATCCTTTTTTCTACACTACATGCAAGGTGGGGTGCTGGCAGTGGTGTTTCAGAAACTCAGCTTAAATAAAAATTACTTAAGACTGTCACAGAGTCACAAGAAATTGTCAAACAAATATAGAAGTGAGCTTGAATATATTAATGAGTTGGCTTCCATTAAAGCCAGGAAAGTAAAATCATATTAAATTTTTGTTTCAGTATAAATAAACCATAGCTTAAAAAGAATTTAATAAAATACTAATAAATATTAATATCATTTTAACTCTCATATTTTAATATATTATCTAACATTTAAAATATTTTCATAAAATGAATATTTCAATAATCACATATTTTAATATCATACATTTAATATTTTAAAAAATATTTCAAAAATAAAAAATTTTAAATATTTAATGAGACGATATAATTAAATATAAATTTAAACGCATAAAAATACAGCGCTGTGAGTTTTTGAATATTCCTACTTTTCAGTTGTTCAATACTTACTCCCCTACTTCAAGGCCAATTCCTTGAACGACATCCTGAAAGTCCCAGAGCATCTCCAGGGGCGTACAGCTCCCCCGTCTTCGGGTAGGGACCGCGCTGCGACTCACCTGCAGGGCGTCCCCAACACCGTCCAGTTGTCCCATCACCGCCGCCAAATTCCTCTTTCCGTTAGCTGTCCCTTCATCGCGCCAGAAACGAGCCCGAATCTGTAAAATCGGCCCCAACTCGCTCTCATTCTCTGCTTCAAATGCCTCCGTAAACGCCTTTTCTTTGTAAAAGTGGGCTCGCTCAAGTTTCTGTGCAAAAGAAAGCACAATACTCAGGGGAAACCAGAAAACGCAAGGTTCCAGGTTTACCACAGAACAAAACGTCTCTGGCAAGGACTCAGATTGAAGATTTCTTAGTGCACTGCTCAAGGAGCACCAACTTGGTCTCTGAACAGCTACGCCTTTCCTCTGGCTGCCAAACCCGCTGAAAGGACATCTCAGAACTCGTTGCTGCTGCTACTGCTGCTAAGTCGCTTCAGTCGTATCCGACCCTGTGCGAGCCCATGGACGGCAGCCCACCAGGCTCCCCGTCCCTGGGATTCTCCAGGCAAGAACACTGGAGTGGGTTGCCATTTCCTTCTCCAATGCAGGAAAGTGAAAAGTGAAAGTTAAGTCGCTCAGTCGTGTCTGACTCCCAGCGACCCCATGGACTGCAGCCTACCAGGCTCCTCCGTCCATGCCAGGCAAGAGCACTGGAGTGGGGTGACATTACCTTCTCCCGGAACTCGCAAACTCCATAATAAAACCGTTAAGAAGACATCCTCCTCCCTCTCGTGAACTGCCAGAGATGCGCACTGTGCCAGGAGCGGGCGAAGAAACGTTTGCTCATTGATTTCTGGTGTCCGCGTGCTCCTGTTGGGCTTCCAATGAATTACGGAAACTCTATGGCCAAGATCTATTTGCTAGTGGCAGGAGCGATGCTCTGCTCCATCCCTGATTGTCCTCTTGACAACAAACTCTTCATATATTTGAGACAGATGAAAACGATCCCCTCTCAGTCATGCCTAGAGCACAGACACGACTTCAAGTTTCATTTGAGAAGAGAGAATATCACCCCAGTTCAGATGACTCAAGGCATCTGTTATCACCAACTGATGCTCCAGCAGATCTTCAACCTCTTCACCACGGAGAGCAGCTGTGCTGCTTGGAACAGCGCCTTCCTCAACAAACTACTCCAGCCTGGGTCAGAGCCTGGAATAGCTGGAAGAAGTGACTCTGGACTGTCCCGATTTGGGAATTGCCGTCCGGAAGTATTTACAAGGAATCCATCTCTATCTGAGCCTGGGAGGTTGTCAGAGTGGAAATTAAAAGTGCCTTTCCCTCATGTAAGAATCCTCAAGAAAAGTCAACAGATACAATGAAAATTATACTTGTGACCACTCTCCACTCAATAAGACTATTGTTTGCTTAAGCCTCCAAAATGATCATCTGTTTGCTTACAAACTGAAAAATGTCTGAAATGAAAATCACAATTTTACAAAAATATTTAGACAAGGAACACAATCTCTTTTCTTAAATAAATAATTTTATAACATAATTTAAAAGATTTTTTATGTGTTTTGAGGGTATTTTCTGTTTTCAACATATGAAATTTTTTTATGGAAAAGTTTTTAAGAGAGTATGTTGTTAAAGGTATTTGTCAGTTAACCTAATGCTTAGTTTCTTTAACATGTAAACAACAAAGTGTCAGGAATTTGATTCTAGTGGACACTTTTCTTTTCTTCTTTGAAGAGCACAATTCAGGCCTTGATCAGGTAAATCTTCTAGTTTTCTCTCCTCCAAAGAGTGAGTTGAGAACACTGGTGCCATTGTTTTGAGATTTTTTTTCATCATCAACCTGTGACTCCAAATTTGCCTGTACTACTTGAGTCTACTCTCCTTGAAGGCAAAGAGAAAAGACTGGTGGGTCACATGGGATGCTTCCAAATACCAGGAGTAGATGGGGTAATAGCACTTCTCACATTACATGGCCTGGACTTATCCTAATGGGAGTCTCATGGCAAGGAAGTTGGGAAATAATTGGATGATTAAGAGAGGAGAAGACAAGTTCAGTGCACAAGACCGTTTTTTCATTTTTGCACTATTTGTCCTAATGGAGCTCTGGGTGGGTGTGCAAGGGGAAATCCAATGTTCTTGCTTGCACACACTCTGACAAACTTTTATATCACAGTTTCAGCTTGGGGAAGATGACAGAGATGTCAGTTAGAGTTCAGAGCATCATAGACTATTTGAAAGAAGCATTCAGGTTGACTCCCAAAGGCATAGGCCAATGAGGAAAACATCTACAAGTGTAGACAAAATGTTTCCTTATTACCTGAGGGAGACAACGAAAGACTGATCAGGCAGCTCCTTGCAAGTACTTGAGAATCACTGAGCTAAAACTGGACAGTGGGTCTTCCACTCACCATACCTTCCAAATGTTGAAAATGCAAACTTGAAGAAAATATTTCTGCAAATGATCTTTAAAAATTCTCTCACACGTTATTTCATCATATCCTCCCTTGTAGAACTGTGAAGAATATTTAAATTAGTGTGTTATCACATCATATCTATTAACAGATGTTGGTATTATTATTTCTCCTATCATTACCATCCTTGTGAATTGATGTTACATGAATATGATTGAGCTCAAGAAATGTTACAGCCCAGACGAAATGTCTAGGAACAGGGTTGAGGAAGTTGATTTCTCCTTTCAGGTATTTTACAGACTCCTGGAGGTATTCTTAGGATAAAACAGGACATGTTATATCTTATTGTTCAGGCTTCTTCAACAAAAGAGCATAGACTGGGTAGTTTGCAAAGACAAGAAATGTATTGCTGCAAGTTAGTTCTTGAGTCTGGATATCCGAGAACTGGATATCAGTGTGGTCCAGTTCTGGTGAGAGCCTGCTTCAGGTCTCACACTGCAGAGTTCTCCTTGTATCATCACAGGGCAGGAGAGGGACTAGTTTATATCCACCTCTTTTATAAGGGCATTATTTCCTTTTGTGAGGTCTCCATCCCCCACCCTAAGCATATCTCAAAAGGTCTATCACCTGATATCATTTGCTTGGTTTTAGGACTTCAAGATATGAATTTTGTGGGATCCTAACCATTCAGAACATAAAGGGCTTTAAAGTCTACATGCTTGTAAGAATATAGTCATGCTGAGCAAAAAAAAAAAAAAAGGAGCAGGTTAGCAGGCAAAAAAAGGAAATCAGGGATTCATATCCAAACTCTAGATTTTCAACCTATCATAAGGCTTTAATTATTACGTATCAAATACTGGAAGTCACACTGAAATGGAACTCAACAGCTGATGCAGTGGAATAAATGGAGCATGAAAATGATCATTCATCATTCCTTGTGAGGATTCTCTGAAGTATCTGGATCAATGTAGTAGCAATTGCCGTGTCGGTAAAGATCCACCAAGAGTATTGTGGTAAACTGCCTGGTTGCTGTGGGCTATGAGCATCAGGGAGAGTTTGAGTTCAGATACATGGCTCTGTATATGACACCCAGCATGTTCTTTTCAGTCATAACGTCACTTGAATTCAGTCCCTCAGTTGTGTCCAACTCTTTGTGACCCCATGCACTGCAGCATGCCAAGCTTCCCTGCCCATCACCAACTCCCATAGCTTGTTCTAATTCATGTCCATTGAGTCAGTGATGCCATGCAATCATCTCATCCTCTGTCTTCCCCTTCTCCTCCTGCTTTCAATCATCCCCAACATCAGGGTCTTTTCTAATAAGTCGTCTCTTCACATCAGGTGGCCAAAGTATTTTAGCTTCAGCATCAGTCCCTCCAATGAATAGTCAGGACTAATTTTCTTTAGGATGGACTGGTTGGATCTCCTTGCAGTCTAAGGGACTTTCAAAAGTCTTCTCCAACACCACAGTTCAAAAGCATCAATTCTTCAGCACTCAGCTTTCTTTATAGTCCAACTCTCACATCCATACATGACTACTGGAAAATCCATGGCTTTGACTAGATGGCCCTTTATCAGGAAAGTAATGTCTCTGCTTTTTAATATGCAGTCTATGTTTGTCATAACTTTTCTTCCCAAGAGCAAGTGTCTTTTAATTTCCTGCCTTCAGTCACCATCTGCAGTGATTTTGGAGCCCAAGAAAATAACTGTCTCTTTCTATTGATTTCTCATCTATTTTACATGAAGTGGTGGGGCGAGATGCCATGATCTTAATTTTCTGAATGTTTTAAGTTTTAAACCAGCTTTTTTCACTCTCCTCTTTCACTCTCATCTTTAGAGAAAGTGTTCGTCTAGTTCCTCTTTGCTTTCTGCCATAAGGGTGGTATCATCTGCATGTCTGAGGTTATTGATATTTCTCCCAGCAATCTTGATTCCAGCTTGTGCTTCATTAGGCCTGGCATTTCACATGATGTACTCTGGATATAAGTTAAATAACAGGCTGACAGTATACAGTCTTGATGTACTCTTTTCCCAGTTTGGAACCAGTCTTTTGTTCCATATCCAGTTCTAACTGTTGCTTCTTGACCTGCATACAGATTTCTCAGGAGGCACATAAGGTAGACTGGTATTTCTTTCTCTTGAAGAGTTTTTCACAGTTTGTTGTGATCTACACATTCAAAGGCTTTGGTGTAGTCAATGCAGTAGAAGTAGATGTTTTCTGGAATCATGACCTAGTTGAGGACAATTAGGGGTGAGGCATCCTCCTGAGTTTAACATAGTGCTGGGCAAAGGCTGAAAAGCATGTTGCACTTGCTACTTGAATCCCCAGACCACATGTGCCTTCAAGGAAGGAGACTCCTAGTGGTTTTAGCAACAAACTCAGTATGACTGGTACCAGCAGGAATAGAGTGGAAATACCAAATGCTGTCTATTACAGTTCCAGGAAATAGGGCCCAGATGAAGAAAAATAGCTTGGTCATTTGTAAATGCCTTCCAGTGGTAGAAGGAAATCTGAGAAACTGCTTTAGCTACAATTACTTGTTGAGGACTTCCCTGATGGTGCAGTGAAGAATAATCTTTCCTCAGGAGAGACAGATTCGATCCCTGGTCCAGGAAGTGTCCACCTGCCACGGAACAACTAAGACAGTGCTCCCCTGTTACTGAGACCCTGCTCTAGAGCCCACACGCTGCAACTCCTGAAGCCTGCACGCTAGAGCCTGAGGAGGACTGCACAGCAAGTAAAGCGGGTACTGCCAGGAAGAGCGATCCCCACTTGCCACAGCTGATGAAAGTCTGGGCAAGCAGTGAAGACCCAGTGCATCCAGAAGTGAATAAGTAAATAAATAACCACAAAACAACTTGTTGAGCGATTACACTAGGCCTGGTACAGAGGATACCAAAGAGAAGACAGAGTTCAGTCACTACAGAGCTGATTTGCCAAAGATGGTCACATATCTCTTATTTGAAGTTTGGAACATAAGGGGACAAGACAACATAAAATCCACTGTAAAATAAAAAGAATTCAGGAGCAGAGCCAAAAATTAAGTCTTCCCATGAAATAATCAACATTTACCCCATTCTGAATTAATTAAAAAGATGGTTTCCTTTTATTTGAAAACAATAGACTTGGATTGGAACTTGAAAGTCATTTGGGAAATCTGAAATTTAATGCAAATGAACAGAGAGAAAGATTCACATGGATGGTGACTCCTAAATCATGCTTTCTCACTGGGGATAATGCTACTTCCATGCATGCAGACATTAGTTTTCTGGAATATGAACAAATATTGTCATTACAATGATTGGTTATTACATGTCAAAGCTCAACCTGATACAACAAAATCTAACCCCTTAGTAATTATTTCTGTATTTGGCCTTTCTTGTGTATCATATGTAAGAGGAGCACTGAGATTGAGTTTATGGAATATAAACAAATTTTATACAAGGTCAGTGGTGCAACCTAAGGCGAATTGATGGTTCACTGAAGGACTTTCTCTGCATCCTTTGCTTGAAATCTTGAAAGCAAAATGGAGAGAAAACAAGAATCCATTAACAAAGACCTAGAAGAATTAAAGAATAAGCATACAGAGACAAACAGCACAATTACTGAAATTAAAAATACTCTAGAAGCAATCAATAGCAGAATATCTGAAGCAGAAGAACAAATCAGTGAGCTGGAAGGTAAAATGGTGAAAATAACTTCTGAAGAGCAGAATAAAGTAAATAGAATCATAAGAACTGAGGAGAGCCTCAGAGACCTCTGGGACCATACTAAATGCACTAACAGTTGAATTAAAGGTATCCCAGAAGAAGAAGAGAGAAAGAAAGGGTATGAAAAAAATTTTGAAGAGATTATAGTTGAAAATTTCCCCAACACGGAAAAGGACTCAATCAAGTCCAAGAGGCGCAAAGAGTCCCATACAGGATAAACCCAAGGAGAAACACACCAAGACACATTCTAATCAAACTAACAAAGACTAAACACAAAGAAAGAATATTAAAAGCATTAAGGTAGAAGGAAAAAGTAACAAACAAGGGAAACCCCATACACTTAACAGCTGATCTTTCAGCAGAAACTCTGCAGGCCAGAAGGGAATGGCAGGATATATTTAAAGGACTGAAAGGGAAAAATCTACAACCAAGACTACTGTCACTGGCAAGGATCTCATTCAAAATTGATGGAGAAATAAAAAGCTTTTCAGACAAGCAAAAGTTAAGAGAAGTCAGTACCACCAAACCAGCTTTACAGCAAATGTTAAACGGATTTATATAGTCAAGAAATAAAACAGAGGAAAGAGGATCTACAAAATCAACCCCCAACAATTAAGAAAATGGCAATAGGAACATATATATCAATAATTACTTTAAACGTAAATGGATTAAATGCTCCAACCAAAAGACACAGCCTGGCTGAATGGACACAAAAACAATACCCATATATATGCTGTCTACAAGAGACCCACTTCAGACCTCAAGACACATATAGACTGAAAGTGAGAGGATGCAAAAATATATCC
>NW_011483856.1:0-1299 GCF_000754665.1 Bison bison bison | reverse complement strand
CTAAAGATAGTATTAGAAAATTACTAGAGCTAATCAGTGAATTTAGCAAGGTTGCAGGATACAAAATCAATACACAGAAATCACTTGCATTTCTATATGCTAACAATGAAAAATCAGAAAGAGAAATTAAGGAATCAATCTCATTCACCATTGCAACCAAAAGAATTAAATATCTAGGAATAAATTTACCTAAGGAGACAAAAGAACTTTACACAGAAAATTATGAGACATGTGAAAGAAATCAAAGATGACATAAACAGATGAAGAGATATTCCATGTTCTTGGGTAGGAAGAATCAATATTTTCAAAATGACTACATTAGCAAATGCAATCTACAAATTCAATGTGATCCCTATCAAATTACCAATGGCATTTTTCACAGAACTAGAACAAAAAATTTCACAGTTTTTGTGGAAACGCAAAAGACCCCAAATAGCCAATGCAGTCTTGAGAAAGAAGAATGCAGTTACAGTGCTTCTAATTGGGTTGTTCATAATTTCTATTTCTTCCTGACTTCAGATTATACTGTGATGCTACAGTCATCAAAACAGTATGTTACTGCACAAAAACAGAAATATAGACCCATGGAACAAGATAGAAAGCCCAGAAATAAACCCATGCACCTATGGGTACCTTATTTTTACAAAGGAGGCAAGAATATACAATGGGGCAAAGACAGCCTCTTCAATGAATGGTGCTAGGAAACCTGGACAGCTACATATAAAAGAATGAAATTAGAACACTTCCCAAAAAACATACACAAAGATAAACTGAAAATGGATTAAAGACCTAAATATAAGACCAGAAACTATAAAACTCTTAGAGGAAAACACTCGATGTTCTTAGAGGCAGAACACTCGATGACATAAATCAAAGCAAGATCCTCTGTGACCCACTTCCAAAAGTAATGGAAATAAAACCAAAAGTAAACAAGTAGGACCTGATTAAACTTAAAAGCTTTGGCACAGCAAAGGAAATTATAAGCAAGGTGAAATGACAACCCTCAGAATGGGAGAAAATAATAGCAAATGAAAGAACTGACAAAGGGTTAATTTCCAAAATATACAAGCAGCTCATACAACTCAATGCCAGTAAAACAAACAACCCAATCAAAGAGTGGGGAAAAGACCTAAACAGTCATTTCTCCAAATACATTACAGGTGGCTAAAAACACATGAAAAGATGCTCAATATCACTCATTATTAGAGAAATGCAAATCAAAACCACAATGAGATATCACCTCACACAGGTCAGAATGGCCATCATCCAAAAGTCTACAAACAATAAATGCCGGAGAGG
>NW_011483855.1:8373-9232 GCF_000754665.1 Bison bison bison | reverse complement strand
AGAGTGACAAATGAGTCTTTTCTTTTTATTCTTAATGCAACTGGGCTTAACTAAATTATATTTGGCTGTGTTCTGTGTTCAGATAAGTGAACTATCATGGTTCTTTTGTCATAGATGATTACCAATTAGTGAGTGTAGGGGAAACTTAAACCAGATATTTACCCTCTCCTCCTCCATTCTTCTCTGGGGGAATTGCTGCTTCTACTGTTCTCACTCCAACCACATGACTTTAATTGGTATAGTGGATTTTTTCAGTATACCCATCTGCATAGTCCCAGAGGGTATAAAACATACAGGGGTGTGGGCCCTATTTAATGCTGACAGGTCAAAACCTTTCCCTAGAAAGATATACTTTGAGTTCCTTGGCTTTATTGCCTTCTTCATGTTTGCAGAAAGACATTGCCTGAGTTGAGAACTTACAATTGGTTTCTAATAAAACAAATAGTCATTTCCTCTCACTGGGCTATGTACACAGTGAACTTATGAAGGAAAAAAAGGTCCAAAGTCTGTGTATCCCAGAGACTGAAAAGTCACATTTTCCCAGAAGTTCCAGGCACACTGCAATTTTGGGGGGAGTAAAAACTGGATTTTAAAATGTATAACTTCTTCTAACACCATAGAACAAATTAGTAACTTTGTAATAGAATGTAAGCTTCGCAAGAGCAAGAATTTTTGTGCTTAATTTACAGTTTTATCCTGAGAAGCTTTAATAATTCCTGCACAGAGAAATACTTATTAAATGAAAAATAAATTTGTCTTGAGCTGAGTTTTGCATACCAAACTTGTACCTTTAAAGGGAAAATGAATGTAGATTTAGATAAATAACTTATTTTTCTCTCAAAACTACTGTTACCTACCT
>NW_011483855.1:2011-4838 GCF_000754665.1 Bison bison bison | reverse complement strand
ATATTAAAATATTAGCATCACTTAACTGCCCTCTTATGAGTGAGCAAATAGGGACTTCCCTGGTGACCCACTGGCTAAGTCTCCAGGCTCCCAAAGCAGGCACTCTGGGTTCAGTCCCTAGCCAGGGAACTAGATCCCTCATCCTGGCATCCCATCATTCCACATGCTGGAACTAAGACACAGGTAGGAGTCTGCATGTAGCTAAATAAGTGAGCAAATAAACTTAAGAAGATAGCAAATATATAGAGTTGTCAATGTTTATAACATTTACAATGTGTTTTTTTCCTCTTTGAGATTCTGATTTTGTTTCCTTTGGATATATAACCAGAAGTGGGATTGCTGGATCATATGGTTCTGTTTACTTTTATTTTTTAAAATTAGTGTTTTTTCCAAGTGCTGTGGACTCAGTTGTGTCTTCCCAAGATCATACATTGAAGCCCTAGCCCTCAAAGTAATGGAAATTGGAGCTGGGCCTTTGGGGTATAATTAGGTTTGGATACTGTCAGGAGGGCAGGGGTCTTCATGAGATTAATGCCTTCCTAAGAGACACCAGAGAACTTGCTCTTTCTCTCATGTGAGGGCACATTGAGGTGGGCATCTGCAAGCCAGGAAGAAAGATCTCATCAGAATCTAACCTGCTAACACCCAGAGCTCAGACTTCCAGCCTCCAGAACTGTAAGAAATAAGCTTCTGTTGCTTAATCCACACAGTCTATGGTATTTTTTATGGCAGGTTGAAAGCTGCCCAAGCCCTGTAAGGGACCCAAGTCAAGGAATTTGTTGTTGTTTTAGTTGCTAAGTCATGTCCCACTCTTTTGTGACCCCACTGGACTATAGCCCACCAGGTTCCTTTGTCCATGGCATGTCCAAGGCAAGAATACTGGAGTGAGTTGCCATTTCCTTCTCCATACAATGTGTTTTTAAAAGATGATGTTTATCATTGTTTAGACATTTTATGTTTTAAATATTTAATTTGTCATACAACGCTTCAATTTTTCCAAGTGTACTCATGTCTGAGTGCCCAGAGATGATAACTTCTGAGCCTTTTATCTGTTTTTTTCCCCATAGTATTTACTTCCATGTTTCTAAATAATATGCTAAAAAAATCCTTTTTCTTAATTTAAGTTTTAGATATTATCCATTTACTTCTAAGGAGCACACACACAAACTTGAACACTTCTACCCCATCCTCTCTGATAACAATTTCATAATCTGTTTAAGTAGTATTTAAATAATTACATAAATATCACTTATACCTGAACCTCATGTTGCTGATATTTTTCTTTTCTTAAGTTTATGATTGTCTCACTTTCCACTTTACTTACTTTTCTAGGTATATACTTTTAAGTTATCCCCATACTTTGTAAAGTCTAAAGCACCTCATTATATTAAGTGCTTAAAAAAACCTCTCAGTTCCATTTTTTCCCATGGAGCCATCCTGGATCCACCCAGGCTTGTGCTCAGTTATACACTATTTGTTCTCTAGTCCTACTCCGTGGCTGGGCAGTTTGGGACTTGTGCTATACTTTTTGTCCTAGGAAATACTTTTCTGTCTCTCCTGAGTTTGATTTCATTTTCTGCATTTTTATGACTTCCTCTTTATTGGTTTATTTCCCTACATTCCTGAAAAACATTTGGTGATAAACTTACTGAGAACTTGAACATCTGAAAATTTTAGATGCAGTAAAATCAAATGATTTACTGATTTCAGTGAATGTGGAATTACAGGTTAGGAATTATTTGCTGCTAGCATTTTGAAGGCATTCCTTTGTTTTCTAATCTCCTGTGTTGAGGAATTCAACATTTTCATTACCTATTTTTTTCTAAGATCTATTTTTTCTAGATCCCTGGTTCTCAGCTGGGGCAATTTTGCCACCCAGCAACATTTGATAATATATGGAACCATTTTGATTGGCATAATTGGTGGAGATGGTGCTACTGGCATCTAGTTGGGCCAGGGATGTTGCTAAACATTCTGCAATGCATGGGACAGCCCCCTGCATATAAGGAATTATATGGCCCCCAAAGGCCAATCGTACTGAGGCTAAGAAAGCTTGTTAAAAATGAAATTAGGTCATTATATATTACCTCCATTTTTATAGAATTTCTTAACTATGTAGTGTCGTAGTGTAAGAATTTTGTCATTTATTGTGATAATTCTTCAGTGAGATCTGTCAATCTTGTGACATATATTCTTTAGACTAGGACAGGATTTGGGGTGTGTGTGTGTGTGTAATTTAAAAAATTATTTACTCAGTGTCCTTGTTTACTGGTTCTCTAACTCCTTTTAGTTATATAGTGACCTCCTTGGTTGACATTCAATTTTTCTTAACGTTTCTCTATTTACTGCCTTTTATCTTCATTTCCCTGGATTCTAAGAATTTTCTCAACCTATATTTTTATTCAGTTTTTTAAAATTTATTTATTTTAATTGAAAGCTAATTACTTTACAATATTGTGGTGGTTTTTTCCATACATTGACATGAATCAGCCACGGGTGTACATGTGTGCCCCATCCTGAACCCCCCTCCCACCTGCTTCCCCATCCCATCCCTCAGGGTTGTCCCAGTGCACTGGCTTTGAGTGCCCTGTTTCATGCATCCACTGTGGACTGGTGATCTATATCACATATGGTAATATACATGTTTCAAAGCTATTCTCTCAAATCACCCCACCCTTGCCTTCTCCCACAGAGTCCAAAAGTCTGTTTTTTATATCTGTGTCTCTTTTGCTGTCTCACATATAGGGTCATTGTAACCATCTTTCTAAATTCCATATATATGTGTTAAATATACTGTATTGATGTTTTTCTTTCTGACTTACTTTAT
>NW_011483855.1:0-374 GCF_000754665.1 Bison bison bison | reverse complement strand
ATCTGCCTTCTCTAAATCCAGCTTGAACATCTGGAAGTTCTCGGTTCACATACTGTTGAAGCCTTGCTTGGAGAATTTTGAGCATTACTTTGCTAGTGTGTGAGTTGAGTGCAACTGTGCAGTAGTTGGAACATTTTTGGCACTGCCTTTCTTTGGGATTGGAATGAAAACTGACCTCTTCCAGTCCTGTAGCCACTGTGGAGTTTTCCAAATTTGCTGGCATATTCAGTGCAGCACTTTCACAGCATCCTTTTTCAGGATTTGAAATTTCTCAACTGGAATTCCATAACCTCCACTAGCTTTGTTTATAGTGATGCTTCCTAAGGCCCACTTGACTTCACACTCTAGGATGTCTGACTGTAGGTTAGTGATCA
>NW_011483854.1:17927-18692 GCF_000754665.1 Bison bison bison | reverse complement strand
TACCACTTTATATGATCATTTATTATGTACTGATTTCTTTTTCTGGCACAGTATTAGTTACTATAATTAATGCTGAGAACACCTTGTTAAAAATTATTAATCCTACTTAGTGTATAAGAAAACTAAAGGTCAGGGTGGTGAGGTAGCTTCCAGAGTCCCATAGTTAATAAGTGCAAGAGTAGAAATCTGAAACTTCCTCTCTCAATTGTTTCCCAGGTGGCAGTACTGGTAAAGAATCTGCCTGCCAGTGCAGGAGATATAAGAGATGTGGGTTTGATCCCTGGGTCAGGATCTGGAGGAGGGCATGGCCACCCACTCCAGTTACTGGAGAATCCCATGGACTGAGGAGCCTGGCAGGCTACAGTCCATAGGGTCGCAAAAAGTCAGACATGACTGAAGCAACTGAGCATGTACACTTCTCTAAAACCCTAAGCATTTGCTATTTTTCTTAAGATTGTTATGAGTCAAAAGAATAATAAAGGAATAATAACAGAAAAAAAAATAACATGATTTCAAAGCAGTACAGTTGATAAAGGATTGGCCGAACACATAAAATATGTGAACTCAATGATATTGCTGCTACGAAAACTTGCAGGAGGGACGTGTCTGCTTCTTTATGGCCTGACTGCATTTAGTTCTAGGCATTACATTCCAGGAGGGGTTCAGTCAAGCTACACTGTTCAAAAAAGGCCAAGCAGATGGTAAAGAGACCTAAAACTATATCACATAATGGTTATAAGCATAAACTTGAAAGCTGACATGAAG
>NW_011483854.1:14011-14540 GCF_000754665.1 Bison bison bison | reverse complement strand
AAGTAGTTATTAGTATGACTTCAGAAGGTAATAGATTTTTCCTTTGCAAAACAGAACTTATAAATAGATTAAATGAAGAAGAAAACTCAAAAGCAGTATTCAAGACCATTCATCTGACATTCAAATGCTCAGTATATTTAACCATTTTTGGATGATGTCAAGAATATCACATCTGTGGGAAAGAATGAAAAGAACTGAGAAGAGGAAAGATGATTATTTTAGAGAACAAACTTGCTTTTGTTTAGAGACCTAGGATAGTTGAATCTCCTCCCTTCCCCAAGCCCCAGGCCTATGTGAATAATTGGTGGGTATTTTACTTCACATCAATCATCACCTAATAAGATGGCACTTCTAGTATCTTCCTGAATTGCATCATACTTCCCCATCTACTCTTCTGCTAGTTTTTCAAAGAAGGAAATGCCTAACTAATGAGGCAGCACGGGAATTTATAGTTAATTGTGAAAAAACTCTTACAGTATTAGAAACTTGAATGGAAAGTTCAGTTATAAGAAAAGATAGCTTTAAAAAC
>NW_011483854.1:12388-13911 GCF_000754665.1 Bison bison bison | reverse complement strand
ATAACAAAATTTCCATGGGCCTCTTATGACCAGTCCTTAAAAAGCAGTGATGAAAAGAATGATAATAATTTCTATATACTGAGGGTCTAACATGTGCGAGTTATATTCACTATCTCTAATGATCCTAATAACATGCAGAATACATGTTAATATCCTTAATTTTAAGATGAGGCAATGGAGAGTTCAAATAGTAAAGTTACTTGATCAAAACATCAGTTGCAGGATCCAGTATTAGACCACAGTCATCAGTTTCATGTTTAGGACTATTCTCTTTTACTTTCAAACAGTGGCTTGCTGGAATTGACTTATACTGGTATGCAAGGACTAATTGTTAAATTTTCAGGGATTTTTCAAGCCATTATTAGAAACTAAATTATATAAACATGCAATCAAATAGTTTTATTTTATTAAAAATAGTTTTGGAATGCACTAGTTAGGTCTTCGCTGTGGTGCATGGACTTTCTCTAGTTGTGGCACACCAACTTACCTGCCTCATGACATAAGTGATTCTAGTACCCCAACCAAGGATCAAATCCAAGCCCCCTGCATTGGAAGGCAGATTCTCAACCACTGGACTACAGAGAAGTCCTTAAATTATATTTTTAAAAGTTAGTAAATGTTCAAAACTCATCACTTCCTAATTATTTTGATTAATTGTGTTAGTCAAATAACATGTGCCTGATTTAGTTGCTCAGTTGTGTCTAAGTCTTTGCAACCTCAAAGGGGATTTGCCAGGCAAGAATACTGGAGTAGGTTTCCATGCCCTCCTCTAGGGAATCTTCCTATCCCAGGGATTGAACCCAGGTCTCCAGCACTGCAGACGAATTCTTTGCCATCTGAGCCACCAGGGAAGCCAGTCAAATAATTTTGTTATTGTTATTTTGACTACATTTTACTGTTGTCTGAGTTATTGAGGTTATTCCATTTATTATATGTATATGGGAGAAATTCTATGCAGTGCTGCACTGCTGTGTTTCTTTTTCTAGCTCCCCACTGAGGGACATCATATTGGCAGCTTGAAATCAGTCACAGTGGCAGTATTTATGCCATAGAAATCAGCAAATGTTACAAACCAGAGCTTGGATCATTGTTCTTATGCTTTTCTTGAATTAATATAGTGATAGATTAATACAGATTAAACTTAAAAGTGTTCCAAACCTGTAGCCATTATATTGTGAATAGCAGAAATAAAAGAAGAAATACATATTCTTCCAATACATAACAGCTATCATCTAAATTAGCAAAAATTCACTCATGTCCTTGACAGAATAAGTGAACTTTTAAAATAAACCTTTGATGTTTTACTTTCATCTTATTTCTTAATGTAAATGAAAATATCAACCAACATTTATGTCAGAACTATATTAATACATCACTTGTGACCAGAATATGAACTTGGCAAAACTCAACAAAAATATTTTGTGATAATAACTTGACTATATGTAGTTTCCAGAAAATTTGGAAAACTCAACAGTGGCCACAGACCTGGAAAAGGTTAGTTTTCATTCAAATCTCAAAGAAAG
>NW_011483854.1:9048-10366 GCF_000754665.1 Bison bison bison | reverse complement strand
GGGAGATGGTGAAGGACAGGGAAGCCTGGCATGCTCCAGTCCATGGGGTTGCAAGGAGCCAGACATGACTGAACAACAACAATAATTACATAATGAGAAAATGAAGAATTAACAATGTATGTCTTAGGTTGTGAATTTTATGTACCAAATAATATAGCATCAAAATTTAGAGTATGACACCAGAGTATAATTAAGAGTCCACCTCTATTATTGTTGTTGAACTCCTGACAACTTTCAGGCCCCAATATTCCTCCCCCATCTCCCCTATCTGGGCAAGGTGATAAAATCTGGGTACTACCCCCTTTGACATCAGTGGACAATTGAAACCAGGCAAGTCTTGGCCCACACAAGGAGCTCACTCCAGGCCCATCCTCTAATCATGATCAAATCCTCAAGCCAATCTTTTCTCTGCCTTCTGAAGCCATTTGCAGACCTCCTTGGAGCCATGCAGCTCTCCCTGGAAAACCTTATTATGAGTGATAAATGATTTCAGACCTTTTTAGTGTATGTGTGTGGTATCATCAGTCTTGATATTTGTACCAGGTTTTGTGTGAGAAAGTCCATCCTATTTCTGTGGAGTGATCACTTAAAACAGGGCATGCAACAAATAGAGATCATAAAAATATGCCTTAATTTATGTCCTTTGCCCTTGAAATGTCATGTAAACAAACAAACAAACAAAAAACATTTATCATTTGATGCATAACAAAACACTCCATTCCTTAGAGGTGGAAAAATAATGTATTATTTCTGACAGGTCTTAGTGTTGACTGAGCTCAGATGAGTGGTTCTCACTAGGTTGCTATCAAATGCTATGGATGGAATCAGCTTAAACCTTCTTAACTCACATATCTATTTTCCAGGCTAGAGAGGCTTGAAAAGATGGGAGGTGTCAGTCTCTCTGCTTGGTTTAGGGCTTTCTCATAGCATGTCATTCTCAGACTACTCATACTTCTTACTGGTGTCTGGCTTCTAAGAGGCAGGAGCTGGAATATGCCAGGTCCTTTATGTACTATTCATGGAACTGGCACAGTGACATTTCTGCAGTATTTTATTGGTCAAAGCAGTAATGGGGCTTACTCAGATTTAAGGGTGTGGAGAAGCAGGTTCCTCCTTTGTATGAGAGAGTGGTAAGTCTCATTGCAGAAAAGGGGAGGGGATGGAAGTTGTGGTAGCCATTTTTGAAAAATACTATCTTTCATAATAAGGATAAAAGACTGAATTACATAATATGAGTTGGGCTAATCAATGTATGCTGAGCTCTATTATCTGAAAACTGAAACCCTATACTTTATTCAAGTACACATAAAACATTTAT
>NW_011483854.1:7861-8598 GCF_000754665.1 Bison bison bison | reverse complement strand
TTGTTGTTTTTTTTTTTTTTTTTTAGTGCTGGCCTTAAAGTAGCACAACAGATTTGTCTCCCATCCTATTGCCTGATCAGAACTCAGTCATATAGGCATACACAACTATGCCTCCAGGAGCAGAGTCAACATTTATGAAAGCAATCTTTCAGCTAACAAGTGTTTATTGAGAACCTAGAATTTACTGGCACCTGTGATATGAATTTGGGATTTGGTGATGAATATAAATGAAACACACTGTACTTTCATCAATCTTGAGAGTCTAATGAGAAAGCAAGTAATCATAATGATATATGAGTTATGATATATTCATATAATGGAATGTTTTCATAGTAGGAATAAATGAATTAGAGCAGCATCAACATGTATAATTCTTAAAAACATTGTATAAGAAAAAGACAAGTTGCACAAGGTTACATTTTACATGTTGATACACATATATATGTATTATTTAGGAATCTTACATATTAATGAACTAATTAAGACATGTGTATGAGTGATAAACACCAAATTCAGGATTGTGGTCAGCACTGGGAAAATAGAAGTGTGAAAGAGGGCAGAGACTGAAATTCAAAAGATATTCAGGTGACTTTAAGACAATCTCTTTAACAAGTGGTGCTGGAAAATCTGGTCAACCACTTGTAAAAGAATGAAACTAGAACACTTTTTAACACCATACACAAAAATAAGCTCAAAATGGATTAAAGATCTAAACGTAAGACCAGAAACTATAAAAC
>NW_011483854.1:4839-5486 GCF_000754665.1 Bison bison bison | reverse complement strand
GTTATCTTTTGTGTGTGTGTGTGTGTGTGCGTGCATATTGAGAACATTAGACATCTACTATCTTAGCAGATTTCTAGTGTATAATGTATTATTTACTATAGTTATCATGCTATAATTTAGGTTTCTAGAAATTATTCATCTTATAGCTAAGTTTGATGAATAACTTCCCTTTCTGCCCTCCCTCCCCGCTCCTCCTGCCACCAGCCTCTCGTAAGCAACATTCTACTATGTTACTATGAGTTCAACTTCTTTTTTCTTTTTTGGTAATATTTTATTCTTTACCTTGATCACAGAAACACAGATCTTCATTATATTATACTTTTCTTGTGTTTGTATGTCTCAAATTTTCATAATGTGATGCAAATTATGAATACACTTCAAAATAAAAGTATAATCCTATGTATATATTTACTGGTAAATTCAAATACAAGTGCTTTTGTCATAATCATCAGTAAATATTTATGGAAAGCTCTTTCTAAAAAGTGTAGGGAAGATACAAGATTTATCATTCACTAGTCCAAAAGGTGATTGTGTTATGCTAGACAGGGATGAAAAGTTTGATTGGATCAGTGACTCTCTTGAGCATTTTCTAAACAAGAAATTAGTTTTTTATATGGCCAATCTGGCCATCTATGGTTCTCCTATTC
>NW_011483854.1:0-519 GCF_000754665.1 Bison bison bison | reverse complement strand
CACAGATAAATTTCCCCTAAAGTGAAAAAATGAAAAACCTCTGGACCTCAGAGTGAGAGACCCCATACTTGGCCAACGTGGAAAAATAAGGAAAAACCACACCTAGACACATTTAGTGGGATAAATATCAGTAGAATATAGAAAAATAAATACAATCTTTATGAAAGAGAAGATCACATATAAAGGAACAAAGACAAATTTTATATTAGATTTTTCAATATAAAATTATCTAGACATGATAACATTGAAGTATAATTTTTGAAATATAGAAGGAAAATAACTTAGAATGTACAATTTATATCCAGCCAACCTGTCTTTCAAATGTGAAGTCATTATAAACATATCCTATAGATGACCCCCTTAATTTTGCCACACAAAGCCTCACACAGCAAACAGTTTTGAGTGAAGTGCTTAAATAAGAGACAATAAAGGGACAGAATAAACAAAGTTAAGGTGACCAAATATCTTGGCAAGATTTCTTGATATCTTTTAAAAATCTAAAACAAGATTGGCTCGACT
>NW_011483853.1:4835-4964 GCF_000754665.1 Bison bison bison | reverse complement strand
TTTTTTGTACATGGAATAAATGGAATTAATTCCATTTTGTAAATGGATTAAAAGCCTACATATAAGACCAGACACTATAAAACTTTTAGAGGAAAATACAGGAAGAACACACTTTGGCATAAAGTACAG
>NW_011483853.1:0-375 GCF_000754665.1 Bison bison bison | reverse complement strand
AGGTGACAGACAGTCACAGAAGACGGAGAGAATCTTCTGATGGTGCCCGGGAGGAGAGCTGCTGCTCTTTCCTCTGAAGCACTGTGTTTTCTCAGCTGTCTTCCCAGAGGCAACTGGTGTAGCAGCCTCAGGAAGGAAACCTCTGGCTGTCAGGAGTCCCCACAGGCATATTGCTGGCTGAAAGATGCAGAAGCTTCTTCTGTATTCATGACTTGCTTTGAAGAGAAGATGAAGGTGGAGCTGTGGAGCCGAATGAGTCAACTGCAAATATGGTGGTGAGGAGAAAAGGGGTGGTGGTGATGGTGGTGATGATGGAGACAATGATGACCTGCTGTCTTCCAAGTGCTATGTATGAGTCTGGCATGTGCCACCTGA
>NW_011483852.1:38870-39783 GCF_000754665.1 Bison bison bison | reverse complement strand
TTCCAAGTTGTCCATTTTATTGGCATATAGTTGCTGATAGTAGTCTCTTATGATCCTTTGTATTTCTTTTTTTTAAAATTTTTATTATTTTTTTCTAATTTTATTTTATTTTTAAACTTTACATAATTGTATTAGTTTTGCCAAATATCAAAATGAATCCGCCACAGGATCCTTTGTATTTCTGTGTTGTCTGTTGTGATTTCTCCATTTTCATTTCTAATTTTGTTGATTTGATTCTTCTCCCTTTTTTGTTGATAAGTCTGGGTTATTCTTTGTCTACTTTATTTATCTTCTCTTAGAACCAGCTTTTAGCTTTATTGATTTTTGCTATGGTCTACTTTGTTCCTTTTTCATTTCTTTCTGCCCTACGTTTTATGTTATCTTGTCTTCTACTAACCCTGGGATTCTTCATTTCTTTATTTTTTTCCCCCCTAGCTTCTTTAGGTGTAGAGTTAGGTTATTTATTTGATTTTTCCCTTGTTTCCTGAGGTAAGTGTGTATTCCTATGAACCTTTCCCTTAGCATTGCTTTTACTGAATCCCATAGGGTTTGGGTTGTTGTGTTTTCATTTTCATTCATTTCTATGCATATTTTGATTTCTTCTGTGATTTGTTGGTTATTCAGAAGTGTGTTATTTAGCCTCCATGTGCTTGTATTTTTAATAGCTCTTTTCCTCTAGTTGACATCTAATCCTACTGCATTGTGATCAGAAAAGAGACTTGAAATGTTTTCAATGTTTCTGAATTTACCAAGGCTAGATTTATGGCCCAGGATGTGATCTATCCTGGAGAAGGTTCTGTGTGCACTTGAGAAAAAAGGTGACTTTCATTGTTTTGGGGTGAAATGTCCTATAGATATCAATTAGGTCTAACTGGTCCATTATATCATTTAAAGTTTGTGTTTCCTTGCTAAT
>NW_011483852.1:37815-38770 GCF_000754665.1 Bison bison bison | reverse complement strand
GGTATTAAGTTCTCCCACTATTATGTTATTGTTAATTTCCCCTTTCACACTTGTTAGCATTTGCCTTACATATTGTGGTGCTCCTATGTTGGGTGCATATATACTTATAATTGTTATATCTTCTTCTTGCATTGATCCTTTGATCATTATGTAGTGCCCTTTGTCTCTTTTCAGGGCCTTTATTTCAAAGTCTATTTTGTTTGATATGAGTAATGCTACTCCTGCTTTCTTTTAGTCTCCATTTGCATGAAATATCTTTTTTCAGCCCTTGACTTTCAGTCTGTACATGTCCCTAGTATTGAGGTGGGTCTGTTTTAGATAGTATATGCAGGGGTCTTGTTTTTGTATCCATTCATCCAGTCTTCGTCTTTTGCTTAGGGCGTTTAACCGATTTACATTTAGGGTAATTATTGATATGTATGATCACATTGCCATTTACTTTGTTGTTTTGGGTTCGAGTTTATGCAATCTTTCTGTGTTTCCTGTCTAGAGAAGATCCTTTAGCATTTGTTGAAGAGCTGGTTTGGCAGTGCTGAATTCTTTCAACATGTGCTTTTCTGTTAAGCTTTTGATTTCTCCTTCATATGTGAATAAGATCCTTGCTGGGTACAGCAATCTGGGTTGTAGGCTTTTCTCTTGAATCACTTTAAGCATGTCCTGGCATTCCCTCCTGGCCTGAAGAGCTTCTATTGAAAGATCAGCTGTTATCCTTATGGTTATCCCCTTATGTGTTATTTGTTGTTCATCCCTTGCTGTTTTTAATATTTGTTCTTTGTGTTTGATATTTGTTAATTTGATTAATATGTGTCTTGGGGTGTTTTGCCTTGGCTTTATCCTGTTTAGCACTGTCTGGGTTTCTTAGACTTGGGTGACTATTTCCTTCCCCATTTTAGGGAAGTTTTCAATTATTATCTCCTCAAGTATTTTTTCATGGTCTTTCATTTTGTCTTCTTCT
>NW_011483852.1:30915-35221 GCF_000754665.1 Bison bison bison | reverse complement strand
ACAAATATTAATATTAAAAAAGCAAAACAAAATCACAAAAATTATAAAAAATATATATATATGAAATTTGCTTTAAAAATAAGTTTTTTTTTTTTTTTTTGCAAAGTAATAGTAGGTTACAAAATGAAATTGAAAGCAGTAATACATAACTTAAAAATTAAAAAATGATAATAGTAAAATATATTTAGGAATTTCTCTGGAGCTGTTGAGGGCATTGTAGGGTCAGTTTCAGATAGTTCCTTGCTACAGCTTATACTTCGTCTCAAGGTCTATAGGCCCCTTCCAATGTAGTCAGTCTAACTCAGGGGTTTTAATCTGTGGCACCTGTCACTTCCAAAGTGGTTTCTTCTTGTTTATTTTGGTTTCCTCTGTTTGAAAGTCTCTTCAGTGTCTAAATTTCTGCCTCATACAAGAGGGTGAAGTTGGTCACTTATTTAGTTTCACATGCTCAGTTGTGCTGTGGGAAGGGAGGAAAAATGCAAACAAATATCACTGGCGTGTGTGGGGAGTGCTTGCAGTGTCTGGGACACACTGGGTTTGCCCCTGTTCATGCGTGTGTGCTTTCCCACTCTACACTGGTCAGACTCCAGGCTGCTCTGCAGGGAAACTGTCTAAAGTAGGCCCTGGGTTTTGTGCACTTCCCAGGTCTAAGCCACTCAGGTTCAGAATCTCGGGTACTCTACAGAGGAACAGACTCAGTTTGGTCTCTGTTTTGTGCCCTTCCCAGGTCCGAGCAGCTTAGACAACTAGGTGCCTGGCACGCGCACTCTCCCAGGTGGGTGGTGTGTCTTATCACCTCCCCGATCCCAGCCCCTAAGTTTCCTGGGTGCACAGCACGTGTCTCCTCTGGAAAGCTGATCTCTGACTGTGACCCTCATGGATGTCAACCGTCCAGGAACCCTGGAAGACTTGGTATGCAAATGGGAGCATGCTTACAGTTTGGTGGAGGATGCTGTCTCTGGGGCTGAGATTGCCCCTCACCTTCCGGCTCTGGCTTTCACCCCCCTGCCTCTCTGCCTCCAGCAGGAGGAAGTGCCAGTCCACAGCTGGCTAACTATCCTCTGGTATTCGCTCAGTCCTTTGTTCTGTGAGCAGGCCCAGCAATGCCTTAGGTTAGAGCTTTTTGTGGGAAAGTTCTCTCTCTCTCTCTTTTTTTCTCTCTCTGGCTATCCCACAGTTTGGGTTGCTATCTCACGTTAGCTCCCTCAGACTGTCCTTAGGGTATTCAGGCCTGGTCCTTACCCTAAGCATGCAGCCCGCGCCTCCCTGTTCAGCCCCTGCTGGCTGCTGGTGAACATCAGCGTCTGGGCTACTTCACTGTGAGTTACAGTTAGGCATGTAATCTGCTTTTTGTTGTTGTTGTTTTGTTTTGTTTTTTTTTTTTTTTTCCTCCTGCTTATGTTGCCCTCTGAGATTCCAAAACTACACACAGACCTGCTGGTGAGAGGGTTTCCTGGTGTTTTGAAACTTCTCCTCCTTCACAACTCCCTCCCTGGGATGGGTCTCCATCCTTAACTCTTTTGTCTCTCTTTCTATCTTTTATATTTTGTCCTACCTCCTTTTGAAGGGAATGGGCTGCCTTTCTGGGGGCCTGGCGTGCTCTGCCAGCATTCAGAAGTTATTCTGTGAAATTTGCTTAGCGTTGAAATGATCTTTTGATGAACTTGTGGGGGAGAATATGATCTCTTCGTTCCTTTCCTCCACCATCTTAGGACAGAACCCCCCCCCCCCACCCCGCAATAGAGTTTTTGTCTATCATTTTCTTCCTTAGTCTCTTATTTTGTGTTTAGTTGTTGTTGGTTTTTTTTTTTTTTTAATTGTGGAGCATTTAATTCTCTTCTTTTTTTCCTTTTGTGTATATTTATGTATATATTCTTTTTGTGATTACAATGAGGACTATATAAAACATCCTAAAATTAAAACCGTTCAATCTATTTTATTTTTTATTTTTTTTAGTTCAATCTATTTTAAACTGACATTAACTTCAATTGCTAATAAAATTTCTGCTCTTTTTAAATTGTTTCCCTTTTTGTTATTGATTCACAAAATATATCTTTTAATATTTCATACCCATTAACATAGATCTTATTCTATGTTATTAGAATAATAATAATCTATATTAAATCTCTCATATGTGGAAAAAAAAATTTGTTGCTTTCAAGATTCTGCCTTTATCTTTGTCTTTGGACTGATTGTGTGTCTTGGTGTGGTTTTCTTTGAGTTTTTCTCCTGCTTAGAGTTTGTTGAGTTTCTTGTATTTGTATATCCATATTTTCCCTCAAACTTTGAACATTTTTGACCAATATGCTTTCAAATAAACTCTCTGCCCCTTTCTTTGTCTTTTTCTGGAACTCCCATAATGTACATAATATTCTGTGTGATAGTTTTCCATAAGTCCCTTAAACTGTTCACTCTTCGTCATTGCTTTTTTTAATATTTCAAACTCAATAATTCCATATGGGTTGTCTTCAAGTATACTATTGGGTTGGTCAAAAGGTTCATTCAGTATTTTCTGTAAGATGTTATGAATTATTTCTTCTGCTTGTTCAAGTCTGCTGTTGAAATCGTCCAGTGAGGTTTTTTCAATTTTTTTTTTTTTATGTTTAGAATTTGTTTTGTTCTTTCTTTTCAGCTGTATCTCTTTGTTGATATTCACACTTTGTTCATGTTTCATTTTGCTGATTTGCTTTAGGTTTCTGTCAAAGTTCTCCTTTCCTTTTGAGCATATTTAAGAAACATTGTTTTAAATATTCATCAAATTCAAGGCCTGTCTTTCTTATCATTGATTTCTGGAAATTAGTTTCCTGAAATGAACTCAGATTTTCTATTTCTTTGTATCCTTTGTCATCTTTAATTTCAAACTGGGCTTTTGAAATAATAACCACCTCTCCCAATAAAGGAGCATCTTCAGCAATCACCCCTGCATGAATGTTCAAGGTGTCCTCTGGACTTTTCTTGAGATAGGTATCCCTAGGCCTGTGAATATACCCTGTTGCTTAAGTCCCCATTTACACACATGGTTTCTAAAGTCATCATTTCCCATATGAGACATCTTTGTTTTTTTCTGTGGTTCATAGATGTTCTATGTATTCCTCTCCCTCTACTCTGTCCCTAGATGCCTAAAGGTTCTATAGTCCTCCTGCAGGCCTCATGCATCAGTCTTCCCATCACTATATTTTTGTGGCCTCCAACCTGATATTTAAACTATGTCACTGTTTCCATAAATGCTCCATATCAGGTGAAACAGAAACCAGTCCTTTGGGCAGCTCCAAGACAAACCAGATATTTGCAAAGAAGCTCCATTCTATTTTTCTTTAGTCCTGAGGGAGGAAGCAAGAACTGGAGGACTTGTTACCAACCAGACTGCACTATGTCAAGAATGGTATGGTGCATGGGCAAGCACAAATGTCACACAATTTCCTTATTGTAGTTTTTTTGGGAAGAGGAGGGATTTCTTGGTTGGTGCAGCTCCTTAACTGGTTTCTGGAGTTCCCACAAAGCTACTCTGGTCTGTATATTGTTGATTGCTTGGTGTATCCACAGGACAGTGAACATGGGGATCTTCCTAGCTCCACTATCTTGCTGATATCGCTTACTTGCACTCATTCTTGTGTTATTAAAAAATGGCAAAATAATTGAATTTTTCTTCTGTGTTTTTCTTTTTAAATTAAAAATAATGTCTCTAAAACTCTCCAGTAGTTTTTGGTTGTAGTTATATTTTATTAATTGTTACTATTAGCTAATATTTTACAGGGTAAACATATCAACACACATGTATTCATCAAACTATTACAAAATGTATGTTAGTCCATGTTCTTACTACTTCAAACTTTCCTGCTATCCTATCAAGGAAATGTTTCCTAGTTTAGTTTTTTGTATTATGAATACTTTATAATAGAATTCTAGGGTAAAATATAATGTTAATATTCAGCTTTAGAAGATAATGGCCAATTATTTTTCAATGTAAATTTGCTCATTTAAATTCCTACCAACAGATTATGTGAGTTTACATGGATCCACATCTTTGTTAGCATTTCTTTAATGCTTGTCAAATAATGGGTGTAAAATGGGGTCACATTGCAATTGTAATACAAATCTTTTGGTTAACAATTAAATTGAACACCTTTTCCAGATTTCATTTGATTTCTTGATATTAACTCAGCTTGATCATGTTGTTTCACTGTAAGTATACATCATTGATTTTTTTTCAAAAATAAATATCTTTTCATTAATATCATGACTTGACCTTGCAAATCAGATTTCTGTATAAAAAATGTTAACTGGTAACCATTCTTTAATATCATAA
>NW_011483852.1:28952-30654 GCF_000754665.1 Bison bison bison | reverse complement strand
TGACATTCTCTAATGTATGATTCTTTTTAATATATGTTGTAATTGAGAGATGTTAAACTGTAAATTTTTATATATGCATTATGAAAAATGTATTATATAGCTCCATGTATTCTATGTGTCCAAAAATATATAGTATTAGAAAAGAAAAAAATTCTATCCATTCTGTTAGAGAATGGTAACCAGGAAGAAATCTTTCAGGCTACTACTTTAGTATTTTTGAAATCTTTTTTCAGATTCTTATAGGAATACTATATAATAGTATTTCACTTGTAGTTGATCTCTCTTTTCGGTATGACTGCTTTTAAGGTCTTGTATTTATCTTTGCACTTTTATAATTTATAATCACTACAATAATTTTAAGTGAGTTATAGTTATTTTTCATTATAAATTACTTCTCATTTCTAAAGATATATTCATTTATTTAACAAACACTTATTAACATTAACTGCATACCTAATCCTTGCCAGGTAGAGTTCTACATTCCGATGATACAGTGATAACCAAAACAGATAAAAACACACTACTCTTATGGAGTTTTACTTCTTCCTGTATTTGATCATTTCTAGAAAAATTTTAGTGGTGCTATTTTCAAAAAAGGACCGTCATCCATTCTCTCAGAACTGCTTTTTTGAGTCTCTGATAAAAAATATTTTAAACCTTTTCATTTTTTCACATGTATTATCTTCTTTTTAATATTTTATCATTTTTTGACTCTCTGTATTTTATTAAGATCTATCTTACAAGATATTCAGATATTACAATTCAGTTCAGTTCAGTTGCTCAGTCATGTCCAACTCTTTGCAACCCATGGACTGCAGCACGCCAGGCTTCCCTGCCCTTCACCATCTCCCAGAGCTTGCTCAAGCTCATGTCCATTGAGTCAGTGATGCCATCCAACCATCTCATCCTCTTTCATCTGCTTCTCCCCCTGCCTTCAATCTTTCATGAATACACTATTCAACTAATCTACTTTTAACAGCTCCTTTCAGTTTGATACTTTTATTTTAAATGTTTATTATTTTATTGAAATAAAATTTGCATACTATAATGCATAGCTCTTAATTTTGTATTTGTATAAACTTTGGCAATTGAATTCATCTTTGTAATCCTCTCCCAAGTTAAACTGCAGAAAATTCCCATGTCTCACTCATAACATTCCTTTAAATTCTTTTTTAGTTACCATAGATCCCTGAAAGCATCACAGTAGATTCGTCTTATCTGTTGTTGTACTTTGTATAAATAGTTGGGGAAAGTAGATTGAAGGGGTGAATATTCTGTGAGTGTAGTTTAAGTGTAAATAATTTGTGACTGGAAAGCAGAATATGGTAATTAAAAATGTCCACAGACACTTTTTCACTCCTTCCATCATGAGATGAAACCTTCTCTACCTCAATATAGTCCAGCCCTGCAACTTACTTGGCTAATACAGTACAACAGAAAAGAAATTGCATGTTTTCAGAGACAAATGATAGAGTTGCATTGGCTTTCTGATGTATTAACGGGAATGGGAAGGAATGTGCTGCTGCTGCTAAGTCACTTCAGTCGTGTCTGACTCTGTGAGACCCCGTAGATGGCAGCCCACCAGGATCCCCCATCCCTGGGATTCTCCAGGCAAGAACACTGGAGTAGGTTACCATTTCCTTCTCCAGTGCATGAAAGTGAAAAGTGAAAGTGAAGTTGCTCAGTCGTGTCCAACTCAGTG
>NW_011483852.1:23706-28852 GCF_000754665.1 Bison bison bison | reverse complement strand
TGGGGTCCCATTGTGGGAAGGAATGTAGTGGCCATTTATTTGCATATATACACCTTCACCCAGTTATTTCATCAAACATTAATCTATGTGTTGCCATCAAGGTATTTTTCAGAGATGATTCGAACTATAATCTACCCAGAGTTTAAATTAATCAAAAGGGAGACTACCATGGCTAGAATTGACTAAATAAGTTAAAACTCATTTAAAAATGCTTATATGCCTCCTGTGTGAGGGAGATTCCAGACCTGAGTGTGCAATTGCTCTCTTTCCCTTAGGCTTTCCTTTCTGACTGCCACCTGTGGACAGAAAGCTCCATACAATGCCAATGGACTTTCATCCTTAACACTATTGTCCCCTCTGGAGGACCTGTCCAATGGAATCTGGACTCAAAGTAGGAGATAGATGGACCCTTGTGCCAGATAGCTGGAGTTTGTCAAGTGGAGTAAAACTGAAGCTTTGTCCTTAGCCAGACAAGAACAATATCCCATTACTTTCTCCACTGATATGGACGGAATAAACTGGCATTGGGGAATCTGTTGCAGCAAAAATAGACATGAGGTTTTTCTTAAGTAGAAATAAGTCTTTCCTTTTCTGATAAACAAGGAAGATAAGGAAACAATGAACAGGCTAGGGAAACAACATAGACGGGCCTGAAATAGTTCAGAAATCTTGATTACTCTTTAGCTGTTACACCTAAAAAACACCTGTAGCTAGACTTGTCCTCCACAAAGCTAAACAAAGCTATTTACTCTATGACTCCATATGAATTATACTCTGCACCTGGTATTCTCCTCCCCCTACTCGCCCTTGTAGCATTCTGCATTTCAAAAAGATCAGGGGCTGATAACCTCAGAAACACCAGACCTTGTTGTTGAGCCACCTGATGGTATCTTTGGCAGTAAATTTGCAGAAGCAAAGAAAAATGTTAAGACCTTCATTAGTCTGAGTCTTATCATCTAATCTAGACCACCAGCCCCTGGATATAAAACCTCTCCCTGTTCCCCAGAGAAAGGGGCACAGTTCTTAAGGTTCTAGCCTGCTGTGTTTCCTCTTTGCCTGGCAAAAACCAAAGCTACTCTTTCTTGTTCCTTCAAAATTCTGTCTCTGTATTTCTTTTTAGTATCTGCGCACAAAGAGCCAATATTTTAGAATCAGATTTGCTTAGCCAATCTCCACAATTGCATGAGATTCCTTGTAACAAATAAATAAAGATGTATATATGATTTCTTACTAGTTCTCCTTCTCTTGTTGAAACCTGACTGATACAGTATTTAGGCAGCAATAGATAGCTAATATGGGGCTTCCCAACTGGTGCTAGTGGTAAAGAACTCTCCTGCCAATGCAGGAGACATTAAGAGACACAGGTTTGATCCCTGGGTTGGGAAGATCCCCTGGATGAGGGCATACCAACACACTCCACTATTCTTGCTTGGAGAATCCCATGAACAGAGGAGCCTTGTGGTCTACAGTCCATAAGGTCACAAAGAGTCAGACATGACTGAAGCAACTTAGCACAGCACAGCACAGCAGATAGCTAATATGGGTTTTTGTTTTTGTAGTGGGGTGCTGCTGTAATAAGTACTTAAAAATGTGAGAATAGTTTTGAACCCAGGGATAGGTGGAAGACCTTTTAAGAACATAATAAAGTCTAAATCACCCTAAACAGACCAGTAGAAATGTGGATTTGGAGGACACTGCTGGTAAGGGCTCAGAAGAAGGATAGGAAAATATTATTGGAAAATAGAGGAAGGGGAAGTCATTGTTTTATAGCTTCAGAGAGCTTAGCAGAATTGACACTTGCAATTATGTAGAAAGTACTTTCAAGTGATAAATATTTAGCTATTGACTAAAAAAAAAAATGAAAGTTATGTTTTATTCAGGACCCTTACTGAGAAATAGAGTTCAGAAGACAGCCTCTCAAATAGCTTTGAGGAAGTGTTCCAAAGACGTAATGGAGGAGCCAGGATATATAGGAGTTTTTGCTGGAAAAAAAAAAAGTAGTTGAACATCAAAATATTGTTGTTAATCACAAAAAATACAGACATCTCAAGTTAAGGATATTAGTGGTTTTCTATGTATGGGAAGATGCAGGAGTCTGGGCTCATTGAAATCATTCCTTGATATGTCGTTTAACTTACCTAGGGCCAGTATCTTGTTTTTCTCCAAACTGAATTCCCCTCAGGGTGCTGCAGTAACTGATGGCAGGCAGCATTGTTTACATGAATGGCATGCAACATTTTAGGGGTTTGTTGTCCACATAGTTAAGAAGATTTTCAAACAAACTGTTCAAGGCACAGCATGGTTTTTCTTGTAACTTATAGTAAAATGCAAAAGAAAGAGAAAATTGAGGGAAGAAGTGTTAGATCAAAAAGAAGCAGGATCTGATGATTTTGGAAATAACCTATGGGAATGTCAAAAGACAATAAATTGAGAGATTTACTGTAAGGAAAATGTGCTCCAGAGAAAAGGCTGAGGGTGACTACTTTCCTGAAGCCCCAGAAAGATCAAATATCAAAGTATTTAGTCACATAAAAGGGTCTTTAAAAAGATTAAGAGTGTGCCTCACAGATCCTTTAAATTGTATCAGAGGACCACTTGGAAGTTTAAAGTCATTCTCTCTCATCCATCTTAGCTGGAGCCAGAATTACAGAAGGGATTATCCTGAAAAGAGCAGTGAGTTTGTCCTTTGTGTAAAGGAATGAATCCCTCTGAAATACATAGTGTGCTCACAAAGTTCTTAAGAAATTAATATAGTAGAAACACTGCCAGCTTAGAATAAAAGAGACAGACACAATTAAAAATAAAAAGTATCTCTTAGACACCGAAAATTCTACTGGCAGAAAGCAGTCTGAGCTGCAAATAAATGCTACTTTACATGAAAAAGGAAGGATGAATCAGAAGCAGAAATAAAACTCCTGCAAGGACAGAGCCAAGAGGCAGGCAGAATTACCCCAAGTCCTTGAAACTGACCAAGGGATTTTGGCTGGAGTTTGCCTGTCTGGATTACATAACTGCCTTGAAGTAGTAACTGTTTTCAGCTTCTATTCCTCCTCATTTATTTTTATTTTTTTATTTTTTTTATTCCCCCTCATTTAAACTGAGATGTCTATTGCTGTTATCTTATGCTTTTCCCATCATTGTATATTGGGTGTTGTATTAGTCTTCCCGACCCAGTGATTGAACCCTCATCTCTTATGTTTCCTGCTTTGGCACGCAAGTTCTTTACCAATAACGCCAGCTGGGAAGCCCATTGTATTAGTCAGGATTCTCCAAATATAAAACAGAACCAGTACAATGTGGTATTCAATATATACATATATATAATATATATTATATTATACACAGTATTTGAACATTCTTTAACAAGGCCTTTCTTTGGGATTGAACTGAAAACTGACATTTTCCAGTCCATGTGGCCACTGATGAGTTTTCCAGATTTGCTGGCATATTGAGTGCAGTACTTTCACAGCATTATATTTTAGGATTTGAAGTAGCTCAACTGGAATATCATCACCTCCACTAGCTATGTTTGTAGTCATGCTTCCTAAGGCCCACTTGACTTTGCATTCCAGAATATCTGGCTATAGGTGAGTGATCACACCATCATGGTTATCTAGGTCATGAAGATCCTTTTTGTTTACTTCTTCTGTGTATTCTTCCCACCTCTTCTTAATATCTTCTGCTTCTGTTAGCTCCATAATATTTCTGTCCTTTATTATGCTCATCTTTGCATGAAATGTTTCCTTAATCTCTAATTTTCTTGAAGAGATCTCTAACTTTCCCATGCAAATGTTTTCCTCTGTTTCTCTGCATTGATAGTTGAGGAAGGCTCTCTTATCTCTTCTTGATATTCTTTGGAACTCTGCATTAAAATGGGCATATCTTTCCTCTTCGCCTTTGCTTTAGTGTCTCTTCTTTTCTCAGCTATTTCTAAGCTCTCTTCAGACAATTTTGCCGTTGTGCATTTCTTTTTCTTGTGGATGGTCTTGATTGCTGCCTCCTGTAAATTGGCACCCTGTCTATCAGATCTAATCCCTTGAATCTATCTATCACTTCCACTGTATAATCATAAGGGATTTTCTTCAATTTAATTCTAAATTTAAGGTTAGCTTTCATTCCAATCCCAAAGGAAAAAAAAAAGTCAAAGAATGTTCAAACAATAGCAAAATTGCACTCATCTCACATGCTAGCAAAGTAATGCTCAAAATTATCCAAGTCAGGCTTCAACAGTATGTGAACCATGAACTTCCAGATGTTCAAGCTGGATTTAGAAAAGGCAGAGGAACCAGAGATCAAATTGTCAGCATCTGTTGGATCATTGAGAAAGCAAGAGAGTTCCAGAAAAACAGCTACTTCTGCTTTATTGACTATGCCAAAGCCTTTGACTGTGTAGATCACAACAAACTGTGGAAAATTCTTAAAAAATTGAGAATACCAGACCATCTTACCTGCCTCTTGAGAAATCTGTATGCAGGTCAAGATGGAACAGTTAGAACTGGACATGGAACAACAGACTGTTTCCAAATCGGGGAGGGAGTACGCCAAGGCTGTATATTGCACCCTGTTTATTTAACTTATATGCAGAGTACATCATGAGAAACGCTGGACTGGATGAAGTGCAAGCTGAAATCAAAATTGCCGGGGGAAATATCAGATGACACCAGAAAGTGAAAAACTAAAGAGCCTCTTGATGAAAGTGAAACAGGAGGGTAAAAAAGTTGGCTTAATACTCAACATTCAGAAAACTAGGATCATGGCATCCTGTTCCATCACTTTATGGCAAATAGATGGAGAAACAGTGGAAACAGTGACAGACTTTACTTTTGGGGGCTCCAATATTACTGCAGATGGTAACTGCTACCATGAAATTAATAAAACACTTGCTCCTTGGAAGAAAAACTATGACCAACCTAGACAGCATATTAAACAGCAGAGGCATTATTTTACCAACAAAAGCCCATCTATTCAAAGCTATGGCTTTTCCAGTAGTCATGTGTGGATGTAAAGAAAGCTGAGTGCTGAAGAATTGATGCTTTTGAACTGTGGTGTTGGAGAAGACTCTTGAGAGTCCCTTGGACTGCAAGGAGATCCAACCAGTCCATCCTAAAGGAAATCAGTCCTGAATATTCATTGAAAGGACTTATGC
>NW_011483852.1:23405-23606 GCF_000754665.1 Bison bison bison | reverse complement strand
GAAGCTTAAGTTCCAATACTCTGGCCACCTCATGCAAAGAATTAACTCATTTGAAAAGACCCTGATGCTGGGAAAGATTGAAGGCAGGAGGAAAAGGCGATGACAGAGGATAAGATGGTTGGTTTGCATCACTGATGCAATGGACATGTGTTTGAGTAGGCTCTGGGAGTTGGTAATGGACAGGGAGGCCTGGCGTGTTTC
>NW_011483852.1:22298-22755 GCF_000754665.1 Bison bison bison | reverse complement strand
TATCTATATGAATATATATATATATATATATATATTGGTTCAGTTAAGGTCACACACACAATTAACCATCACAGGTGTATGTGGACCATTGAAAATTTCGTATGGACTTTGGTGGGAATGTAAAATATTCAGTCATTTGGGGAAAGACTGTGGTAATTTCTTTAAAGCTACACATGTACCTAGGCAACTCACTCCAGTAATCTTGCCTGGAAAATCCCATGGATGGAGGAGCCTGGTAGGCTGCAGTCCATGGGGTCATGAAGAGTCAGACACTTACTGAGTGACTTAACTTTCACTTTTCACTTTTATGCATCGGAGAAGGAAATGGCAACCCACTCCAGTGTTCTTGACTGGAGAATCCCAGGGATGGTGGAGCCTGGTGGGCTGCCGTCTGTGGGGTCGCACAGAGTCAGACACGACTGAAGCGACTTAGCAGCAGCAGCAGCAGCAGGCATTA
>NW_011483852.1:21576-22198 GCF_000754665.1 Bison bison bison | reverse complement strand
CTCTTCCGATCTAAAGAGACACATTTACACAATGGCCTGCACATGAATGTTTATAGTAGTTTTATTCACTGTAGTGAAAAACAAAAGGAAATAATTTTGATATGTTCTGCTATGATCTATATGTGACCTCTATTCTCAAATTCATATATTGAAATCCTAGTGCCGAAAGTGATGAAATTAGGACATGAGACACTTTGAAAGTGCACAGGTCAGGAATATAGAGCCCTTTGAATGGGATTAATTCTCATATAAGTGATCCTATGGGCTTTACCACTAGCACATGTGGTGCTATCAGTAAAGAACTCATCTGCCAATGCAGGAGACATAAGAGACATGGGTTTGATCCCTGGGTCTGGAAGATTCCCTGGAGGAGGGCATGGCAATCCACACCCATATTCTTGCCTGGAGAACCCCATGGACAGAGGAGCCTGGCGGGCTACAGTCCATGAGGTCACAAAGAGTCAGACACAACTGAAGCAAATTAGCATGCACACACACAAGAGATCCCACACAACTCTCTAGCTGCTTCCACTATATGAGATCACACTAATAATATGGCAGTCTGCAAACTGAAAGAGGAGCTTCACCAGAACTTGACCATGCTATCACCATAATATTAGAT
>NW_011483852.1:20789-21015 GCF_000754665.1 Bison bison bison | reverse complement strand
AAGTCCGGGAGTTGGTGATGGACAGGGAGGCCTTGTGTGCTGCAATTCATGGGGTCACAAAGAGTCGGACATGACTGAGCGACTGAACTGAACTGAACTGAATGTCGAAAGTGTTATGCAAAGTGAAAGAAGCCACACAAAAATAACTACATAACATATAGCTTCACTTATTGGTCATTCTGGAAAAGGTCACACTGAAATAGAGCAGGATCCTATGGTCCTTGCC
>NW_011483852.1:19606-20689 GCF_000754665.1 Bison bison bison | reverse complement strand
CATGTCCTTCGCCTGCCTTTTGTCTGTGGAAAAGCTTTAGCCAAAGAATGAGTTTAATCAGAGAACTGAGAAAAATATATAAACAAAGGAAAACAATCAAAGGAGACCAAATAATAATAATGTAGTCACTTATAGTCAAGAACATTTAGTTCTTGTCAAGAACTATAGATAATATTGTAAGCCATATCTTGGGATCTGTCCTTTAGATATTGAAACCCCCCTCTAGGTGGAAGAAGTTAACTACATGATGACCAGACTGTAGCCATGACATAAGCTGGCCACAATTCTGAGAACTGGCCTCAATAAAATGGGAATAAAACAACTATGGAACTGAAGATTAATTGTACTTAAAGCAGTTAACATGAGGCTGGTCAGATTGCCAATGACCAATTTCAAGATTATTGTCAGAGCTGACTATACTCTTTCTACATATAGCCCCCTCCCTCAGGCTATAAAAGCTCTTGTCCACTGATAGTCAATGGGAAGAGCCAACTTCTGGATGAGTCCCTCCCACCCCTAGTGGCTGGCATTCAAAATAAAGCAAGTTTCCTTTCCAACAACCTGGCCTCTTTATTGTTTTTTGTGTGGTGCGCAGTTGGACCCCACTTTCTGTTACACTATTATACATTAGTCTGTCTTAGTTAAGTGAAAAAAGAGACTCCCTGGCTTTGAAGTAGAGGAGTAGTTTGGTCCATAGCAATATAGGACTGATATTCAGATAAACATAGACTTAGTTCAGTTTTTTTTTTTTTTTAAGTTTTCTGCATTTATCCAGCTATTTAATCTTTCTCTTCTTTTTCTTTCCTTCATGCCCATCTGGAATTCCATCTGTTTCCATCTGGTGTCTTCAGCTTGAAAAACTTCTTTTAGCATTTCTTATAGGGTATGAAGATCTCCTAGAGAAGGAAATGGCAACCCACTCCAGTATCCTTGCCTGGAAAATCTCAGGAGCCTGGTGAGCTGCAGTCCATGGGGTCGCAAAGAGTCAAGCACGACTGAGGGACTCTTACTTACTTACTATAGGGTATGTAGCTCAGTTGGTAAAGAATCTGCCTGCGGTGCAGGAGACCCGGGTTCGATCCT
>NW_011483852.1:19016-19506 GCF_000754665.1 Bison bison bison | reverse complement strand
TATCTTCTTTCATTAAAAAATAACTACTGAATTATAATTTTATACAATAAAATGGATCTATTTAATTTTATAGTTTAATTATTTTAACATATGTATACAGCCATGCATATAACGCCTTAAGCAAGGTATAATACTTTTTCATCATGCCAAAATTTTCCACATACCCCTTTCCATTAAATCTCTGCTTCACATCCCAGGAAGCAGGCAACACTAATTTACTTTCTATGAATAGATTACAATCATCTTTCCTAGAGTTTTATATAAGTGATATCTTAGAGCATATTCTCTTTTGTGCTTGGTAAATAGTGATTCTAAAGGTCATACATGTTATTGTGTATGTCAGAAGTCTGTTAATTTGTATTATTGAGTAGTGTTCCTTTGTGTGGATATACCACAATTTATCTACTCTCTTGTTGATGGATATTTGGGTAGTTTTCTGTTTTTCCCTATTAGGATTAAAACTACTATTAACAGTCATGAGCAAGTTTAC
>NW_011483852.1:14612-18880 GCF_000754665.1 Bison bison bison | reverse complement strand
GAGCAAGTTTACTGTGGATTTATGTTTCATACATCTTGGATAAGTACCTAAGAATTGAATTGCTAAGTCATAGGTAAATGTATGTTTAGACTAAGAGATGAATGGATGAATTTCCAAAATAGTTGCACTATATTTTATTATCATAAACATTATCATGAGAGACTCAGTTGCTCCATATACTTGTTATCAGATGGTTTTTTCTAGTATTTTTTATTTCAACTTTTCTAGTGTGTACTAGGGTCATGTCATTTTAGTTTTATGTTTCCCTGATGACTAATAATGCTAACCACTGTGGAAGGCAGAATAATGATATCCCAAAAATATCCACATCCTAATCCCTGGAATTTATGCTACCTTACATGGCAAAGGGGATGGAACAGGTGTGATTATCGATTAAGGACCTTGATATGAGATTATTTTGGATTAGTTAGGTGAGTCCAATTTAATTGCTGAGTCCTTAAAATTGTAGAATCTTTCCCAGCTGAGGTCAGGGTTAGAGGGAGATATGAAGGCTGTTGACTTTGAAGATGTAGAAGTGGGCTATGCATCAATTAATGTGGGAGTCTTTAAATGCTGAAAAAATGGGTGGGGGAGTCTTTCCTAGAGTCTCTAGAAAGGAGTGCAGCCCTGTGTATACATATTAATTTCAGCCCAAGGAGACCCATGTCAGTTTCTAAACCTACAAATTTGTAAGATAATAAATATGTTGCTTTAAACCACTAATTTTCTGGTCATTTCATATAGCAGTAATAGAAAACTAATGCAAACATGTTTTACTGTGCTTATTTGCTATCCATAGATCTTTGATTAGGTGTCTATTCAAATATTTTATTCAAATACTAGATTGTTTGAATTTTTATAATTGAATTATATAATTACTAGACACAAGTTATTTGTCAAACATATGGCATTTGTTTCCTGTTGGTGAATAAGTTATCACACACTTAAATTTATAAAAATTTATTACCTCACAATGTTCACAGGACAGGAGTCTGTGGATGGTTTAACTGGGTCTTCTTTCAGGCTATAATTAAGGTGCTGAATGGAACTGTGATTTCCATCAGAGTGTTGGTTGTTGGAAGAATTTATTTCCTGACTGAGGTTCCTATTTCCTTGCTAGCTATCTTCCAGGGACCACTTTCTGTGCTTATAAAATATTCATTGTTCTTTGTCATGTAGCTTCCCTATTAGGCAGTTTAAAACATATACATTTTATTTCTTTCAGGTAAGTAAGAGCAGGTCTACTGTTGCTTTTTGTTTCTTTTAAAGATTTAACCAACTTATTATATCTGACCAACCCAGGATAGCCTTCCTTTGGTTTAACTCAGAATGAATTAATCAGTAACTTACCTATGGAAATGATACCCATTGATATATATTTGTTTATCCTACACATAAAGGAAGTTGATTATACAAGGGAGTACAGCAGGGGATGAGAATGAAAGGGGCAGCATTTCAGAACGTTGCCAATCACAAGGATGTATTGCAAAGACTTCCTCTCAATCGATGATTTCTTTTTCCATTTTAAAATGCCGTCATTCAAGGAGTAGACTTTTTAAAACATTATTGAGGTATAATTGACATATTATATTAATTTAAAATATAAAATGTGACTCAATATTTGTATATATTGTTAAATGACTACCACAATCAGTTCAGTTCAGTCAGTCAGTTGTGCCCTACTCTTTGCAATCCCATGAACTTCAGCACACCAGGCTTTCCTGTCCATCACCAACTCCTGGAGCTTGCTCAAACTCATGTCCATCGAGACAGTGATGCTATCCAACCATCTCATCTTCTGTCATCCCCTTCTCCTCCTACCTTCAATCTTTCCTAACATCAGGGTCTTTTCCAATGAGTCGGTTCTTTGCAGCAGGTGGCCAACATATTGGAGTTCAGCATCAGTACTTCTTATGAATATTTAGGACTAATTTCCTTTAGGATGGATTGGTTTGATCTTGCAGTCCAACTCTCAAGAGTCTTCTCCAACACCACAGTTCAAAAGCGTCAACCCTTCGGTGCTCAGCTTTCTTTATAGTTCAACACTCACATCCATACTTGACTACTGCAAAAACCGTAGCTTTGACTAGATGGACATTTGTCAGCAAAGTAATGTCTCTGCTTTTTAATATGCTGTCTAGGTTGGTCATAACTCTTCTTCCAAGGAGCAAACATCTTTTAATTTCATGGCTGCAGTCACCATCTGCAGTGACCATCTGCAGTGATTTTAGAATCAAAGAAAATAAAGTCTGTCACCATTTCCATCATTGCACTATTTGCCATAAAGTGATGGGACCGGATGCCATGATCTTAGTTTTTGATTGTTGAGTTTTAAGCCAGCATTTTCACTCTCCTCTTTCATGGTTCAACTTGTAAAGAATCCACCTGCGATGAGGGAGACCTGGGTTCGATCCCTGGGTTGGGAATATTCCCTGGAGAAGGGAAAGGCTAACCATGCCAGTATTCTGGCCTGAGAATTCCATGTACTGTATAGTTCATGGGGTCATAAAGAGTCAGACATGACTGAGCAACTTTCACTATTAACTTTAGTCACCATGATGTACATTGTATTTCTATGATTTCTTTATTTTATAACTGAAAGTTTAAAACATTTGACTCCATTCACACAATTCTCCCAGCCCTCAGCCCTGCTGCCACACAATCTATTCTCTGTATATAAGAACATTTTTAAAGAAATTATCAGAGTTTACATGCAACTGAGGACGTGATGTATGCCTTTATCAGCCTAACATTTAACTTAACATAATGCCCTCAAAGTCCATTTACATTGTTGTGATGTCCTTCTTTCAATGGCTAAATAATATTCCATTGTCTGTGTGTGTGTGTGTACACCATATTTTTATATTCATTCATCTTTAATTGATATAAATTTTTCCATACCCTGGCTATTAGAAATAATGTAGCAATAAACATGGGGGTATTATAACTTTTTGATAGTGTTTATTTTTTTTAATACCGAGAAATAAAATTGCTGGATCACATGGAAGCTACATTTTTAATTTTTGAGGAACTTCTATACTGGTTTCCCATAACTGCTCTGTTTTATTCCTACCCACAGTGCACAAGTTTTCCCTTTTCTCCACACCTTTGCCAATACTTATTGTCACTTATGTTTTTTCAGTGTCTATAGTTAATTTTATTTTAATATAATTTAAGCACATATCATTTAGAAAATAACAAGAAAAATTTATGTACTAGAGTTGATGCCATTACATTTGGACAAAGCTGGCAAGTTCCTGCTATGAGCATAGCCCAGGAGACACCACCGAGGAAACCTAATATATTGGAATAGATGTTGTGGCGTTTGGGCCACAGTTTGATAGCTCTCAGGGTTAACCTGAAGTTGTCAGTGTTTGGCACTAGATGTAAAATTTCATTGGTTACTCTGCAATCATTAAGACTTCTTATACATATCTAAATTTTTAAGCAGACTGTCATATTTTAAGTGTCATATTTTAAGTCTTCTGGAATAGTCTGAAGTGCTAATCTTGCAAACAAAATATCAGTCTCTATCCCATCAAACAGTTTGATAACTGGTACAAATGCCTCTTCAACAGCTCTTAAATCTTTTATTTCTCCCTGTAATTTCAACTTAACATAGAATGAGGAGAAAAAGTCACTTTGATCAACATGTGTTGGTGTAACACACAATGCATCAATATTGGTGTCTTTTCTATGTACTCCTGTTCTGTAAGATCCAGATATAAACATTTTCCCACCAACATGTTCAATTACAGATTGTGGAAGATTCTTGCTTTTACTGATTTCTCTTATCCACTCTTACCAGGTTAACTTTCCCAAAATTAAAATCCTGCACTGAAGTTCCTCTTATTCTTCAAAAATCTGAAAAGTCTTCAGAATCTCTACTAGTTTCTGTGTAAGTAGGCAGTCAGTCTCCTTGGGGGCTGCTAATCTGAAGGGATTAGAAACTGGGAAGGCCATTGACTCCTGCACTGGCACCCAGTCATACCCTGTCCCCCTAGTCTGCTACTGCAGCCATACTCTGGGCATGACCCACTGAGGCGGGAAGGAAGGGTGTGGGCTGAGTCAGCCCCGTGTCCAACCTCACTCTAACTCAGGACTAAAGTATTTTATTTTAAAATAAAAGTGTTGATTTCAAAATTTGCTAATTGCCTTTTTACTAGAGGCACTATAATGTATCATTCAATCCAGAACACTTAAAAATTATATATAACTCAAACAAACACACACACATATTTAATATAGGCATCTTAAGTGCATAGGTT
>NW_011483852.1:13474-14512 GCF_000754665.1 Bison bison bison | reverse complement strand
TTGTGAATATTTACATATATCTGGGTGCATCTAAGTAACTGACACACAAAAGAAGGTTCAGTTCAGTTCACTTCAGTTGCTCAGTTGTGTCCGATTCTTTGTGACCCCATGAACCGCAGCACACCAGGCCTCCCTGTCCATCACCAACTCCCGGAGTTTACACAAACTCGTGTCCATTGAGTCGGTAATGCCATCCAACCATCTCATCCTCTGTCATCCCCTTTTCCTCCCTCCATCAATCGTTCCCAGCATCAGGGTCTTTTCAAAGAGGCAGCTCTTCGTGTCAAGTGGACAAAGTATTGGAGTTTCAGCTTCAACATCAATCCTTCCAATGAACACCCAGGACTGATCTCCTTTAGGATGGACTGGTTGGATCTCCTTGAAGTCCAAGGGACTCTCAAGAGTCTTCTCCAGCACCACAGTTCAAAAGCATCAAAGCTCACCTAATTGTGCTGAGACAGAAGGCATAATCAGGACTGACTGTTTCCCTGTAAATTATTAGTGCTAGATTGTATCACATCAGGAAACACATTTCTTCTTGTACCATGCCTGGTGATGTTAAGATTGAATACCTGATGTTCATGGATTGGAAGAATCAATATAGTGAAAATGAGTATACTACCCAAAGCAATCTATAAATTCAATGCAATCCCTATCAAGCTATCAACGGTATTTTTCAGAAAATTAGAACAAATAATTTCACAATTTGTATGGAAATACAAAAAACCTTGAATAGCCAAAGCAATCTTGAGAAAGAAGAATGGAACTGGAGGAATTAACCTGCCTGACTTCAGGCTATACTACATAGCAACTGTAATCAAGCCAGTATAGTACTGGCACGAAGAGAAACATAGATCAATGAAACAAAATAGAAAGCCCAGAGATAAATCCACGCACCTATGGACACCTTATCTTTGACAAAGGAGGCAAGAATATATAATGGAAAAAAGACAATCTCTTTAACAAGTAGTGCTGGGAAAACTGGTTAACCACTTGTAAAAGAATTAAACTAGAACACTTTCTAACACCATACACAAA
>NW_011483852.1:12658-13045 GCF_000754665.1 Bison bison bison | reverse complement strand
TCCTTAAAAAACTGGAAATAGAACTGCCATACGACCCAGCAATCCCACTGCTGGGCATACACACTGAGGAAACCAGAATTGAAAGAGACACACGTACTCCAATGTTCATAGGAGCACTGTTTCCAATAGTCAGGACATGGAAGCAACTTAGATGTTCATCAGCAGACAAATGGATCAGAAATCTGTGGTACATATACACAATGGAATATTACTCAGCTATTAAAAATAGTGCATTTGAATCAGTTCTAATGAGGTGGATGAAACTTGAGCCTATTATACAGAGTGAAGTACTTTGGAAAGAAAAACACCAATACAGTATATTAACACATATATATGGAATTTAGAAAGATGGTAATGATGACCCTATATGCAAGACAACAAAAGAGA
>NW_011483852.1:12349-12558 GCF_000754665.1 Bison bison bison | reverse complement strand
GCTCAGTTCCAGAAAAATAAACCACCCAATCAAAAAATAGGCCAAAGAACTAAACAGACATTTCTCCAAAGAAGACATACAAATGGCTCACAAACACACGAAAAGATGCTCAACATCACTCATTATCAGAGAAATGAAAATCAAAACCACAATGAGGTACCATTTCACGCCAGTCAGAATGGCTGCTATCAAAAAGTCTACAAATGATA
>NW_011483852.1:11618-11943 GCF_000754665.1 Bison bison bison | reverse complement strand
TTGTCCAATGTAGAGATTTACTTGAGGCATTTTCAAGCAAATTAATTCCATTCAACGAATTAGTATTTTCAAAATGTCCCCATTTCCTTTCTCCTCTGCTCCTTTAGAGCTGGGCATCTTTGGAGAGACAGTCACTTCTGCTTCTGTTTTCCCTCAGTTCACAGGCTTTCTTTTTTCATGTAGTCTTGTAAGTAGGCTGTGCATCCTGGAAGCAGGAAGCAGGAAGAGTGGAGTGGCCCAGAGTTCTGCTGTCTAAAGTCACCATGGAGTTTATTATAGTCACTTCTCTATCATTAATTATAATCATAGCTGTACACTTTTACTG
>NW_011483852.1:8731-11518 GCF_000754665.1 Bison bison bison | reverse complement strand
GCCTCTGGGTCAGGGGCAGAAGTTGACACAACTCCCTCAAGAGGCGGAGGAGCTCCCTCAAGGGCAGGTGGCCCCTCTGCAGGAAGAGCAGCCCCTTCAGAAGACATCATTCTCTCAACAGAGCATTCCAGTGGTATTTCCCCCTTTTCTATCTTTATTCTTTTCGATAGGAACAGGATCCTGGCCTCCTGAGCTCTGGCAGGAATATTTTTTGATGAGGATAGGCTTATTCACAGGGTCGTTTATATCCATCTAGTTTCCAGCCTTTGATGCTCAGTTTTAACTGCTGGCACCAAGCACAATTGACATCCCTATAGACCAGGTTGACAGGCTGCAGGACAGAAGGTAGAGGGGAGATGGGGATCAGAGTTGGTGTCTTTGGAAATTGTGATGTATCCCTGGATTTCAAGCTGTGCTATTTTTTATCTCTTTTTCTTTTGGTCCCCTGTGCAGAATTTTTTGCTATCTCTGCTTCACCAGAAGTTCCCTCCCCCTCTTCAGCTTCTACTTCTACTCCTATATTCTCCAGACTTCTCTGTGGTGCTGTCCTCCTTGTTTGCGCTCTCCATGCTCAGAAAAGTCAAGGCTGATAAAATTAAGACTCTCCTTACTTTGAAATCTCTGTTATCTTTTTGATAATACCCATTCTAACATGTGTGAGGAAGTATCTCGCTGTGTTTTTTTTTTTTATTATTATTCCAGTTTTACTGAAATATAATTGACATACAGCACTGTATAAGTTTAAGGTGCATGGCATAATGATTTGATATATATATCATGGAATGATCACCACAATAAGTTTAATGAATATCCATCATCTTATATAGATACAAAATTAAAGAAATAGAAGAAAACATTTCCTTGTGATGAGTATTCTTAGGATTTACAGGCATAACAACTTTCATATAAAATACACAGCAGTGTTAATTCTATTTATCATGTTGCACATTATATCCTCAGTACTTATTTGTCTTATAAGAGGAAGTTTGTTCCTTTTTACTGCCTTCATGCAGTCCCCATTCTTCCCAGATCCTGCCTCTGGTAATCACAAATCTGAACTCTTTTTCTATGAGTTTGTTTGATTGGTTGTTTATTTTTGAATTATAACTAACCAAAACACTTTGTTACTTTGTGCTACACAACATAGTGATTTGATATTTCTATACATTTTGTTCTTTCAGTTGTGTTGTACTTCTTTCAGGATCTTAGTCCCCTGGTCAGGGATTGAATCTGGGCCCTCAGGAATGAAAACATGTAGTCCTAACCACTTGACAACTAGAGAAGTCCCTTCCATACCTTTCTAAATGATCACCTTAGTAAGTCTAGTTATGATCTGTCACCATATAAAGTTATCATATACTTTTTGACTATATTCTCCCACACTGTACATTTCATAACTGTGACATTTATTTTGCAACAGGAAGTTTGTCTCTCTGAATGTTTCTCACCTATTTATTTCTTGTTCCTACTTTTCTTTCTTTCAACTACATATATGCTCTCTATCAATAATTCTGTTTCTGTTTTGTTTGTTTCTTTGTTCTTAGATTCCACATATAAGTGAAATCATATAGTATTTTTCTTTCTGTCTAACTTATTTCAATTATCAAAATATCCTCTGGGTCCATCTATGTGGTTGCAAATGCAAAATTTCATTCTTAATGGCTGAGTAATGTGTGTGTGTGTGTGTGTGTGTGTGTGCGCACACGTGCGTATCACATCTTTATTCATTTATCTGCAGATTGATACTTGGGTTGTTTTCACATCTTGGCTATTTTTAATATTGTTGTGATGAACATAGGGGTGCATATATATTTTCAAATAAATGTTTTCATTTTCTTTGCATAAATAACCAGGAGTAGAGTTTCAGGATCATATGTTGGTTTTAGTTTTTTGAGGAAACTCCATATTGTTTTCCTTCATGGTGACAGCAATTTACATTTCTACCAATAGTGCACGAGTGTACTCTTTTCTTCTCATCTTTGCCAACACTCATCATTTGTCTTGTTAATAATAGCCATTCTTACAGGTGTAAATCTTTTGTGTTTCCATACAAATTTCAGAATTGCTCTAGTTCAGTGAAAAATGCCATTGGTATTCTGATATGAATTGCATTGAATCTGAATATTGCCTTGAATCATATGGTCATATTATTTCTTCCAATCCATCAACACAGTATATATTTCCATCTCTTTGTATCCTCTTCAATTTCCTTCATCAATGTCATAGTTTTCTGAGTACAGGTTTTAATTCCTTAGACATATAATTAGCTATTTTATACTTTTTGAGACATAAGAGACATGGGTTTAATCCCTGGGTCGGGAAGATATCCTGGAGAAGGAAAATGGCAACCCACTCCATTATTATTGCCTTGAAAAAAACATGGACAGAGGAGTCTGGTGTGCTACAGTCCATGGGGTCACAAAGAGTGGGACACGACTGAAGTGACTTAGCACACACACATTTTATACTTTTGATGCTATTGTAAATGAGATTGTCTTCATAATCTTGCTTTCTGGTAGTTTGTTGTTAGCATATAGAAATGCAAAGTTTCTGGATATTAATTTTGTATGCTATAACTTTACTGAATTTATTATGAGTTTAGAGTTTTTTGGTGACATCTTTAGTGTAGTATAACATCTTTATAGTATCAGTTATACTACAGTATACTATGAGTCATTTATATTATAGTATTGTATTCTGCTGCTGCTGCTGTGTCACTTCAATCATGTTCGACTCTGTGCGACCCAATAGATGGCAGCCCACCAGGCTCCCCCGTCACTGGGATTC
>NW_011483852.1:5333-7450 GCF_000754665.1 Bison bison bison | reverse complement strand
TTTTTTTTTTTTTTATTTCATGGCTGCAGTTGCTATCTGCAGTGATTTTGGAGCCTAAGAAAATCAAGTGTTACTGCTTCCTTTATCCCCCCTTCTTTTTACAATGAAATAATGGTGTCAAATGCTATGATCTCGCTTTTTTCAATGTTAAGTTTCAAGCAAGATTTTTCACTCTCCTTCACCCTCATCAAGAGGCTTTTTAGTTCCTCTTCACTTGCTGCCATTAGACTGATATCATCTGCGTATCTGAGGTTGTTGATATTTCTTCCAGCAATCTTGATTCCAACTTGTGGTTCCTCCAGCCTGGCATCTCACATAATATACTCTGCATAGAGGTTAAATAAGCAAAGTGATAATATACAGCCTTGTCATACTCATTTTCTAATTTTGAACCAGTCAGTTGTTCCATGACAGGTTCTAACAGTTGCTTCTTGATTCGCATAAATGTTTCTCTGGAGACAGGTAAGGTGGCCTGGTACTCCCATCTCTTGAAGAATTTTCCACAGTTTATTGTCATCCACACAGTCAAAGACTTTAGCTTAGATAATGAAGCCGAAGTAGATGTTGTTTCTCTGGAACTCCCTTGCTTTCTCTATGATCCAACAAGTGTTGGCAATTTGATCTCAGGTTCCTCTGCATTTTTAAAATCCATCGTGTACATCTGCTGGTTCTCAGTCCATACAATGCTGAAGCCTAGCTTGAAGAATCTTGTGCATATCTTAACATGAGGAGTGTGTGCAATTATACAGTAGCTAGAATGTTATTTGTCATTACCCTTCATTGGGATTAGAATGAAAATTGACATTTTCCAATCCTGTGGCCACTCCTGAGTTTTCTAAATTTTCTGACATATTGAGTGCTGCATTTAACAGCATCATATTTTAGGATTTTTAACTAGCTCAGCTGGAATTCCATCACCTCTACTAGCTTTGTTCATAGAAATGCTTCCTTAGATCCACTTTACTTCACATTCCAGGATACCTGGCTCTAGGTGAGTGACCCACACATAGATAGTGGATCTAGAGTGACCCAATATCATGGGTATCTGGGTAACTAAGACCTTTTTTGTGTAGTTCTTCTGTGTATTCATGCCACCACTTCTTAATTTCTTCTATTTCTATTCATTCTATACCATTTCTGTCCTTTATGATGGCCAACCTTGCATAAAATATTCCCTTGGTATATCCAGTTTTCTTGAAGAGATCTCTAGTCTTTCCCACTCTATCGCTTTCCTGTATTTATTTTCATTGTTCATTTAAGAAGGCCTTCTTATCTTTTCTTGCTATTCTCTAGAACTCTGCAGTCAGTTGGGTATATCTTTTCCTTTCTCCCTTGTCTTTTACTTCTCTTCTTTTCTCGGTTATTTGTAAAGCCTCCTCAGACAACCACTTTGGCTTCTTATGAGCTCCTTATTGCAAAAATCAAGCTTAAACTGAAGAAACTAGGGAAAAGCAGTAGGCCATTTAGGTATGACCTAAATAAAATCCCTTATGATTATATTGAGGTATTATTTGTCTATACCCTTTTTGTTGAGACTATTTATCAGAAATGGTGTTGAATTTTTCAAAACTTTCTGAATTTATTGAGGTAATCATAAGATTTTTTAATTAATTAATTTTATTATACCAACTAATTGATTAAATAATATATGGCTTCATTGCTGCATGGGCTTTTCTCTAGTTGCAATGAGTGGTGGCTACTCTCTAGTTCCTATGAGAGGGTTGCTTATTGAGGTGGCTTATCCTGTTGTGGAGCATGGGCTCTAGAGCTCATGGGCTTCAGTAGTTGTGGCACACAAGCTTAGATTCTTTGTGGCATGTGGGATCTTCCTGGATCAAGGATTAAACCTGTGTTTTCTGTATTGGCAGGAAGATTCTATACTACTGAGCCACCAGGGAAGCCCAATGATAAGATTTTTATGTTTCAATTTTTAATGTGATATTATCACATTGGTTGATTTAAGATCTCTGAAATCATGGAACATGACCCTTTGAATGTATTGTTGAGTTTACTTTCCTAATATTTTTTGAGGATTTTTGCATATATGTTCATCAGTGAAAGTGAATTGTGATTTTCTTTCTTTCTTTCTTTCTTTTAATGGGATCTTTGGCTTTGGT
>NW_011483852.1:4443-5233 GCF_000754665.1 Bison bison bison | reverse complement strand
TTTTACTTTTTCCCTGGTTCAGTACTAGAAGACTATATACTTCTAGGAATTTGTTCATTTCCTCTATATTGTTCATTTTATGAGCCTATAACTATTCATAGTAATCTTTTTTGACCCTCTGTATTTCCATGGTGTCAGTTGTAACTTTTCCAATTTTTATTTCTGATTCTTTTGACATGGGCCATCTCTTTTTTTCAATGATTAGTCTGACTAAAGGTTGACCAATTTTGTTGATCTTTAAAAAAAACAAACAGCTTTTAGTTTTATTTGTCTTTTCCATTGTTTTTAGCTTCTATTTTGTTTCTGATTTAATATTTATAATTTTGTTCTTTCTACTAAACTTTGGTTTTGTTGTTCTTCTTTTCCTAATTCCTTTAGGGATACCTCATTGTTCTTTTGACTTGTATTTTCCTGATAATTAGTGATGTTGAACTCCTTTTCATGTACCTGTTAGCAATGTGCATGTCTTCTTTGGAAAAGTGTCTATTCAGATCCTTTCTTCATTTGTTTAAATTTGACTTTTTGCTTTATTGTTATTAAGTTATATGTATTGTTGAACTGTGGTGTTGGAGAAGACTCTTGAGAGTCCCTTGGACTGCAATAAGATCCAACCAGTCCATCCTAAAGGAGATCAGTCCTGGGTGTTCATCGGAGGGACTGGTGTTGAAGCTGAAACTCCAGTACTTTGGCCATCTGGTGCGGAGAGCTGACTCATTTGAAAAGATCCTGATGATGGAAAAGATTGAGGGCAGGAGGAGAGGGGGATGATAGAGGATGAGATGGTTGGATG
>NW_011483852.1:476-1263 GCF_000754665.1 Bison bison bison | reverse complement strand
CATTAATTCTTCCAATCCTTGAGCATAGATTATAATTTCATTTATTTTTCTCTTCTTTAATTACTTTCATCAATGACATATAATTTGAGTATATAGGTTTTTCACCTCCTTAGTTGAATGTATGCCTTGGTATTTTATTCCTTTTTATGTAATCGTAAATGGAATTGTTTTCTTAATTTCTTTTCTCAGAATTTGCATTTAGTATACAGAATCACAGCAGATTTACTTATACTGATCTTGTATCCTACAACTGTACTGAATTCATTGAATAGTTCTAATAATTTTTTGTTGGCATCTTTAAAAGGTTCTCTCTATGTAATATCATGACATCTCCAAATAATGACAGTTTTAGTTCTTCCTGTGCAATATGGATGCATTCTGTCTCTTTTTCTTGCCTAGTTGCTCGGCTAAGACTTCAAGTTTTATGTTAAATAAAAGTGGTAATAGTATACCACTGACACAGTAGTAAGAATAAGTTTCATACTAGATTTTTAAGTGATTAATCAAGTACTTTTACCATATGTTTACTTTTACCAGTGAGATTTACATTTTCATGTTTTCTTGTTACTAATCATTGCCTTTTTTTCGATTTAAAGAAGTTTGTTTAACATACCATGCAAGCCAGTTTAGTGGTAATGAATTCCTTTAGCTTTTGCTTGTCTGGAAAACTTTTTATATCACCTTCAATTCTAAACAATAACTTTGCTGGGTAGACTATTCTTGATTGGAAATTATTTTCTTGCTGCACTTTGACTATATTGTGCTATCACTTTCTGGCCTGCAAATT
>NW_011483852.1:0-376 GCF_000754665.1 Bison bison bison | reverse complement strand
TTATTTTTGTGTATGATGTTAGGAAGTGTTCTAATTTAATTCTTTTACATGTCACTGTTTAATTTTCCAAGCACCACTTATTGAAGAGGCTGTCTTTTCTACATTGTATATTCTTGTTCTCTTTGTCAAAAATAAGGTGCCCATATGTGCATAGGTTTATCTCTGGGCTTTCTGTCTTATTCCATTGGTCTATATGTCTGTTTTTGTACCAGTCCCATACTGTCTTGATGACTGTAGCTTTGTAATATAGTCTGAAGTCAGGAAGGTTGATCTCTTCAACTTCATTTTTCTTTCTCAAGATTGCTTTAGCTACTCATGGTCTTTTTTGTTTCCATACAAATTGTGAAAAATTTTGAAAACTGTCATTGGTAGTTTG
>NW_011483851.1:8955-9358 GCF_000754665.1 Bison bison bison | reverse complement strand
CCCCAGGGGCAGAGGTGGTCCCCAGCCCGTGAGTGCCCTGACCTGGGGGGCAGGGGTGGCGGCAGTTAGCAAGGACAGCTGGTGGCAGGGTGGGCGGTGCTGCAGGGACAGCTGTCCCTGCTCAGCTCACTGCGCCCGGTCCCCAGCCCCCCTCCCCGCCCTCCCCTGCCGAGCTGCCAGCCAACGTGAAGCAGGCCTATAGGACGTTCGCGGCTGTGCCCGGCCTGCACCCGCCCCTGGACACCCCTGCCCAGGTAGGTGGTGGGCAGCCCTCAGGTGCCCCGCTGCGTGCGCCTGCGAGGGTGTGACACCCGAGGGGCCAGGTCTGAGGGCGCGCTTCCCCCAGCACCCCATGCTCGGGCCCACGGCCTCACCGGAGCAGCTGTCCTTCCGCGAGCGGCAG
>NW_011483851.1:3940-5207 GCF_000754665.1 Bison bison bison | reverse complement strand
CTGATCACGATGGGCCAGGGAGGTGCCCGGAGCCTTGACCATCGTGATCAGCACCCGTGAAGCCGGGCGCTGGAGGGTCCCCATGGCCTCCCTCCCGAAACCTCAGGCTCCGCATCCCCCCACCTGCCCTCCTCCTCCACACCCCACCCACCAGCCCCCACTGCAGGGTCCCTGGCTGCAGCCTTTGCTGTCCCCTCGCAGACCTCCATCTGTAGGACACAGCCCTTGTCCGCACCCATCCCAGGCCCCTCCGCTCCTGCTCCAGAGTGAGGAACGGTGGTAGGAGGCGGGCTTCTCAGCATGGGGCACAGGGGCCTGGCAGCATTTCATTTCTGGACTCAGGAGGTTAATCCGGGTTTAATCGAGCCACACAACTTTGATTTGTACAATGTTCAGTATGTGGTTTGTATTCAAAAAGAAAGTTCAAAGATGTGCAAAATCAGGGATGAGAGAAATGGACAGATGGAGCAGATGAGTAAGTTAATGAATTAAATGACAAAAGAATGAAGGATTCTTGGGTTAATTGAATGAATGGATGAAATAATGAATTGATACATAAAAATTAATAGATGAAGGGATTTAATGGATGAATAACTTAGATAAGAAGGTGGTTGAACAAATGGATAGATGAATCCAATCCAATCATTCAATACAACTTGTGAATGCCTTTCATGTGACAACCAAAAGCACAGTCCCTGCTTTCTCAAAATTTCCTCTCAAGTATGGAATATGCCTGCTGGCCCAGCGGCTAAGACTCGGTGCTCTCATTGCAGGATGAATCCCTGGTCAGAGAACTAGATCCCACACGCCACAACTAAACCCCGGTGCAGCCTAATAAAATTTTTTAAAGAGAATTAAAAAAAATTTTTCCCTCAAAATTTACTTCTCTCAAGTAAACAGCCTAAGTGGGTGTGTGAATGGATGGATAGATAGCTGTGTGAATTGATAGTAGTTAAATACATGAATAAATGAGGATGGCTTACCGTGGTAGGAAGGGTGAAACAGATACAGTAGCGAGTAGCCAGACCAGCAAGTTTATTAATAAATGACTCATAAGCTAATGAGAAAAGGTGTGAATTGATGAAAGAGTAAATCCACTTCAGGGAAAAAAGATTGGGTTGAGTGGATAAATTTATGAAAACAAGGACAGATGGACAGATGAGGGATGAAGGGATGGCGGACAGAGGCACAGCTAGTGGCTGAGGTCACTCAGTTCTACAGCATTACTGGCGGCTTCCCTCGTGGCTCAGTCGGTAAAGAATCCGCC
>NW_011483851.1:0-377 GCF_000754665.1 Bison bison bison | reverse complement strand
TGAGGTTCATGCTGCGGTGGAGGGGGGTGGTCAGAGCAGCCCCGGGCCAGCCCCCCGCCTCCCACCCGCCGCACCGTTGGGCCTCTGCCTCCTTGTGCCGCGCCGCCTCCTGGGCCCGGCGTTCCTGCTCCGCCTCCATGTTCCGGAGCATGGCGTCTGTGAGGCTCAGGTCCCACGACTGCAGCACGCTGACCACAGTGTCCAGCGAGGCCACCTAGCGACAGAAGCCACTGGTCAAGAGCTCGGGCCGCCTGTTCTTCACCTGGGGAGGTGCTACAGTCCCACTTCAGACAGGATACCCCGGGGCAGAAAGGCGGCCCTGACGGTGGGCCAGGGAGGTGCCCGGAGCCTTGACCATCGTGATCAGCACCCGTGAA
>NW_011483850.1:4884-5107 GCF_000754665.1 Bison bison bison | reverse complement strand
TGGCATTTTGGAAAACCAGCTATTGTTACATACTAACACAAGTGACTGACTCCCTGTGATGATTCATGGTCTCTCCTAGAAACTTGTTTAAATGGAAAAATGCATTAGGGATACCTCTGCTGCTGCTGCTCCTAAGTCGCTTCAGTCGTGTCCAACTCTGACCCCATAGACGGCAGCCCACCAGGCTCCCCTGTCCCTGGGATTCTCCAGGCAAGAACACTGG
>NW_011483850.1:0-379 GCF_000754665.1 Bison bison bison | reverse complement strand
CTTCAGTCTCTCCCCACTATCCTGGTACCCTTTCCTCAGCTTGGAAACATAGTAGAACTGAAGAAAATCCTTCTACATTCCTCTTCTTCCCCTGGGCACTACACATTCCCATTCTTGACTCTTAGTCCAATTTTTTAAGAAGCATTCTTCTGAATGTTGATAATCGACAAGTGGGGAGAGGAAGATCATGGAAGGCAGAGGATTACAACCTGGGTTGAAGCTTTAAGACCTGAGAGCAGGAACAGGTGAGAGGGTGGAATAACTAGATTAAGCATTAATATTTGTTAAAAGGATGAGGCTCTCAGGTTATTTAGACCTGTCTTCAAATTCCTGCTTTATCATTTGATGGTCTGTCACACTGGAGAAGTGATTTAAGCTG
>NW_011483849.1:9079-10676 GCF_000754665.1 Bison bison bison | reverse complement strand
TAACTTGGGAGTGCTCCGGAGAGCTTTGGGCGCCATGGAGGACCCAGCCCAGCCCCAGGATCCCTGTAGGCCATGGCCACATGTCCTCCGTGGACACTGCTGGTACCTGGCCCTGGGCCTGGGGTGGGCTTGGCGGGGCCCTGGGCCCTCACCCCCTCAGCCGTCCCCCTGCCTGCTCTGTGGCCGTGGGAGGGCCTGTGGGAGGGGGTGGGCAATGGCACAAACAAAGCCAGGGAGGTGGGAGCCAGCTCGGCCTGTCCCAGGACCGGGCAACATCAGGGGGACGCGCCTGTGTCCCAGGACCCCGGGTGGCCCCTTGCAGCGCTCTGTGGCGATCCCAGGCTGCCTTCCCAGAGTGTGGATTCCGGAGCAGCTGTCCAGCTATCAAATCACCTTGGGAAACACAGGCGGAGGCTGCCAGGCTGTGCGGGTAATCCGCGCCTTCCCGGGGACATGGTGGCCACCGGGGAGCCCTGAAGACTGATTTTCCACTCGATTTAACCAGCCCTCATCCCTCCCAGTGTGGCCCCCACCGTGCTCAGGCAGAGCTGCACTGGGCCTCCCCAAACTCAGGCCCGCCTGCCTGTGGGGGCTCCTGGGTGTCAGCAAGCTACCCTCACCCCAAACGGGCCCCACGCTGAGCAATCAGGGGCCTCAGTGAGAACCCGACTGGCCAGCAGGTCTGTGCTTCTTCCAGTGTGTGTGGGCCAGAAAGAGAACTCCACCAGCATCATGAACCACCTCTGGAAGCCTCTTTTCTAACAGGCTTGAACTCAAGTGGATCATCTTGAAGATAAGCAGGTCCCAGGCCGCCACGGGTCCAGCAAGGCAAACAGCACTGACAACATCCCCCTTGAGTGCGGTCACATCCAAACAGGTGTCAGGCGGGCAGATCAGGTTCACTGGCGTCTTTCAGCACCTACAACACTCCCAGCTCTGTGCCATCCCATGAGCAGCTTCAGGCAGAGAAGCATGTCATCCCTGAGGCCCAGAGGCTGGGGTCCCCTCTGAGGTTGGGCCAGGGGCAGGGGCCGGATAAGCCCCCAGGTTTCCTGACCTGGGTTGGGGGGCGAGTGAGGTCACAGCCCAAGGGGGAGGGAGCTGAGCCCCTGACCTCATGGATGCCCAGCCGGTCAAGCACAGAGATGGCTTCTTAGGCTCCCACAGAGCCCGCGGGGGCCACGTGCCTGCTCACCCCTCCTCAGCCCCAGGGCCATGGGAGTCAGGACAGAGTTAACCCCCCAGGAGCCTACCCTGCTGTGTGGTGCGGGGCAGGGAGCCGGCGACAGAGAGACAGACTGAAGGGATGCGGCCACCAGCCAGGAGCACCACAGACGTCCCAAGACCAGGCAGCTGCAGGAAACCTGAGCAGACGTGGGCCAGGAACCCAGGATCACAGATAGGCTTAAAATGGGAACATACTCTATTGCACTCTGGACGCCAGCTCGGAAATCGACAGGTCAGCAGGGTTGAGTTCTTCCTGAGGCTCTAGCGGAGGGTCCTCCTGGCTCGTCCAGCCCTGGTGGCCCCTGGTGACCACATGGCCCCGGCCTCTGCCCCGTCCTGACACAGCTGTCCTCCCCCGTGTCTTCACAGC
>NW_011483849.1:3434-5395 GCF_000754665.1 Bison bison bison | reverse complement strand
CACAGGGAGTGAGCCCCCTGTCTCTGGTTGTAAGCAAGGAGAAGCTGGGGACCCCAGAGAGCAGGCTGGGCCAGGTGAACCTGGGCCTCTCCAGAAGTGCCCGTCTCGCTGCTCAGACGTGGTGTGCTGCCCAGGCCTGTGTCTGTAGCCACGGGGCAGTGCTGTGTCTTCCTGCCCAAGGCCAGGACTTAGGAGGAGGTGGTGGGCAGGTTGCGAAGGTGGGAATTTGACCCAACACACACATCCATGGTAGAGACACAGCCCCTTGCCAAGAGGCCCAACTCACCACCCTACCGCCTTGGGTCTTGTGAGACAGCGACTTTTCAGCTCCAAAGCACAATTCAGGCCTGGGTGACGTCCCTCCACGGCCACCAGCCCCCAGGGGCTTCTGTGGGACCTGGACCCGCAGGGCACTCAAGAAAACGGGAACAGTTTCAGCTCCAACACCCTCCAAATATCGATGTTTAATCATCTGAGTCTTAATTGAAATAAATTAGGAAAATTCTCCCCCACTTTGTTTTGCAGAGAAAAGAATTGATGGATGTGAGATGGGGGAGGGGTGCCCCATGCAGGTGCTGTAGCCCCATCTCTGCCCAGCTCAGAGCCCCCAGTTCCAGCTCAGAGCCCCCCAGTTCCAGCTCAGAGCCCCCCAATCCAAGTTCAGAGCCCCCCAATTCCAGCTCAGAGACCCCCATCCCAGGGCACAGACTCCTATCCCAGGGCACGGACCCTATCCCAGCTCACGGACCCCCCATCCCAGTTCATAGACCCCCCATCCCAGGGCACAGACCCCATTCCAGCTCACGGACCCCCATCCCAGGTTACGGACTCCCTATCCCAGCACACAGACCCCATCCCAGCTTACAGTCCCACATTCCAGCACAGAGACCCCTTCTCTGCCCAGCCCAAGGACTCTGTCCAGCTCAGGCCCGGGGCCTCTGGCAGTATTTGCGTGGCCGTCCTGTGGGCTCCCCGTACCCTGAAGGCCTGTTGGGCACGACCTCTGCTCTGCATCAGTATTGACCTGGGAGTGGGGGGCCTGGCGGCCCACAGGCAGCTTGCAGAGTCACTCACGCTTGCCATGCTCCCCGGGCCCCTGAATGTTTATGGAAGACTAGAACCCACTCTGGGCTCCACATTTACATCAGGAAAAATAACATTTTTTTTTCTTCATGAAGTTAGTTAAGGGCTTCTGGAGGAAAAGAAACCTTGAGTCCTTGGTATTCAACTCACCAGGGGTGTGAACCGCACCATTGTGCCCGCCACGCGGCCCGGCAGGCATCGAGCCAGGGCGGAACATTCCGGGGCGGCCTCTCCTGGAGTCCTGATGCCAAGGTCTGGTTTGGGGGAGGGCCAGTGTGAGACCAGGCACAGTGTGTGTCCACACCAAGCTCCCTGCAGGGGGAGGGGGGCTGCACAGGCAGCCTGGAACCCCGATGGGCAGATGTCAAGGTCACAGAAGCTTCTGGAACCCCTCCCAGGGTGTGGACACAGCTGCCTGTGTTAGGCTGTGCTTGACCAGCAAGTATTTCAGTGGCTTCTGCTGGCTCAGGCCGCCAGAGCAAAGCCCCACAGACTGGCTCAACGGCAGGAGTGTGTCTCCTCCCAGTCCTGGTGCTGGACATAGAGACCAGGTGGTGGGCAGGGCTGGTCCTCTGGTGGCCTGTCCTCAGGGAGCACACAGCCGCCTTCTCCCCGGGTCCCCGGGGTCTCCCCTGTGCCCTTCTGTGTCCTGACCTCCAAAGGACACCGGTTATGTTGATTAGGGCCCCCCTAATAACCCCAATTTCGGAGAAGGCAATGGCACCTCACTCCAGTACTCTTGCCTGGAAAATCCCATAGACGGAGGAGCCTGGTGGGCTGAAGTCCATGGGGTCGCTAAGAGTCAGACAGGACTGAGCGACTTCACTTTCACTTTCCACTTTCATGCATTGGAGAAGGAAATGGCAACCCACTCCAGT
>NW_011483849.1:0-380 GCF_000754665.1 Bison bison bison | reverse complement strand
GGTGTCACCCGCTGTCCCGGGGCTGCGGCAGTGCGCACGGCCGAGCCTCCCTGCGCAGTCCTGGCCCACAAACCTGGCCGGCGCACACCAGGTGTCAGCTTCGCACCCGTTTATCTTCCGCACGGGCTCTCCAAGAACAGGTTGGATTGGAATCATTTTAATCAGCCCCCGGTGAGGCGTATCAGGGCTTCCCAGGTGGCTCAGTGGTAAACAATCTGCCTGCAAAGCAGGAGACGCAGGAGATGAGGGTTCAGTCCCTGGGTGGGAAAGATTCCCTGGAGGAGGGCACAGGAACCCACTCCAGTGCTCTTGCCTGGAGGATCCCATGGACAGAGGAGCCTGGCGGGCGACAGTCCATGGGGTCTCTAAGAGTGGGACAC
>NW_011483848.1:14615-14992 GCF_000754665.1 Bison bison bison | reverse complement strand
AGTGCTGCACTCAATATGCCAGCAAACTTGGAAAACTCAGCAGTGGCCACAGGATGGGAACAATCAGTTTTCATTACAATCCCAAAGAAAGGGAATGCCAAAGAATGCTCAAACTACTGCACAATTGCACTCATCTCAAATGCTAGTCAGAGAAGGCAAGGGCAACCCACTCCAGTACTCTTGCCTGGAAAATCCCATGGAAGGAGGAGCCTGGTGGGCTGCAGTCCATGGGGTCACTGAGAGTCGGACACTACTGAGCGACTTTTCAGTTTCATGCATTGGAGAAGGAAATGGCAACCTACTCCAGTTTTCTTGCCTGGAAAATCCCAGGGATGGGGTAGCCTGGTGGGCTGCTGTCTATGGGGTTGCACAGAGTC
>NW_011483848.1:14087-14515 GCF_000754665.1 Bison bison bison | reverse complement strand
ATCACTTCATGGGAAATAGATGGGGAAACAGTGGAAACAGTGTCAGACTTTTTTTGGGGGGGCTCCAAAATAACTACAGATGGTGATTGCAGCCATGAAATTAAAAGACGCTTACTTCTTGGAAGGAAAGTTATGACGAACCTAGATGACATATTCAAAAGCAGAGACATTACTTTGCCAACAAAGGTCCGTCTAGTCAAGGCTATGGTTTTTTTCAGTGGTCATGTATGGATGTGAGAGTTGGGCTGTGAAGAAGGCTGAGCGCCAAAGAATTGATGCTTTTGAACTGTGGTGTTGGAGAAGACTCTTGAGAGTCCCTTGGACTGCAAAAGATCCAACCAGTCCATTCTAAAGGAGATCAGTCCTGGTTGTTCATTGGAAGGACTGATGCTGAAGCTGAAACTCCAGTACTTTGGCCACCTCATGCG
>NW_011483848.1:12306-13526 GCF_000754665.1 Bison bison bison | reverse complement strand
TGATGGACAGGGAGGCCTGGCGTGCTGCAGTTCATGGGGTCGCAAAGAGTTGGACACAACTGAGAGACTGAACTGAACTGATCTGAACCCTGGTATAACAGAAACATGCCTAGGCAAAAGCCTGTAGTTAACTCTTTTCATGTTATTGAAATAGACAACCCACTTTGCCTCAGATGTTAGCCTTGGGCAAATTAGTAGAACTTCAAGCCAAGGAAAAGAAAAGGGCAAAGAGACCTTTTAAATCTTAAAGCAGAAAACTGTGAGATCTCTGTCTGTCTGGATATATATGTATGTCTCAGTGTATGTCTTTATCTCTGGAAAATATTGCTCAGGTTAATTTGTAAATGAGCTCTAATTTAATTGGCCTAAAGAAAAGTAAGTGATTGCAAGTCAAACAACTCCAAATTCAAGAAAAATTAAAGTAAATGAATTTCAGGTTCATGTGAACTGGGAAATATTCACTATTAATGTTTGTTTGTGAATCTAATTAACATAGACATATCTTAAGAATTCATTATGAAGAAACTTTTAAGGAAAGAAAGTGCAAATGAGACAAAAACTTTGTTTACCAATCTATAGCATATTAATATAAATGACAGTTCATGGTTTCTGAAGGAAAGTAGGATGTATGTTTTCAGTAAAAAAGGTATAAGGAATGAAATTACATTTTATTAAGGGAAAAAGAAGTAAATGTGCCTTACAGATGGCAGTTCTATGAATGGGCAAATAAAGTGATGAATACAGAAAGTGCAAAAAAGGTTTGTGGGACGTGAAACCCAAGAAGAGAGTTCTGTGCATGGTACAAGTTTCTTAGGATATTAAACTGCCTTTGAAACCTTTTATTATTACTTTGACTAAGTGAATAACTATTGTTTCACAGTGACTATAAGCTGGTACTAGACTAGAATTTGGTTTTCTCTCCCTGTTAAAAGAATAATGTTTTCTTGGAATGCAGCTTTTGATAACAGACTATGTAAATTTCTTTGCCTTTTAGTGATTTATATTTGTTTTTAAAACTTACTGTTACTGTGATAAAATAAATATTATTTCACAATGATCTATGAAGACTATGGCATATATAGACAAAGATCACTCTGCATCTACAAATATTAACCCCTCACTGTCAGACTTTTACTCTGATGTCCTTGAAACATGGCAACAGCCTACTCATAAGTCAGGCAGAGCAGGCAATGGCAACCCACTCCAATGTTCTTGCCTGG
>NW_011483848.1:4731-10926 GCF_000754665.1 Bison bison bison | reverse complement strand
GCTCAGTCGTGTCCGGGATTGAACCACTTGGTTAAACATCAAGCATCTATGAATAATACCATCCCCACTGACTGAGCAGTAGATGAAGTGGGAGGTGTGTATCTGGCAATCTCTCTTAAGGATATATCATTAAGATATCACATGTAAGCAATGACAATGTGGAGATGTCATAAGACCTATACAAATAAAAATCCTCTAGAACATAAAGAAGGAAATGGTTGATTCCAATTGAGGAGTCAAGAAAATCTTCAGGGAAGAGGTAGCATTTGAGTTGGACTTAGAAGCATGGTAGAATTCAAGAAACAGAGAAAAGAGACAATAGGGAATGGTTAGTTCAGGCAGAAGAAATGTCAAAATCAAAGCCTAAACTATGTGCCAGATATTGTTTTAAGTGCCTAACGTATGCCTAACTCTCACAACAATATAATATATACTTTTACACTTGAGTAAACAGACCTGAGAAGTTAATTTAAGGTCACAGAGCCAGGAAGTAGCCAAACTGGATAGTTGATTAAGCATGCAGTCCATACTCTGATCATAATGTTCTACAGTTTCTCTAACATGAGCAGTGCTCTCTCTTGTGAAGATTAAGGACTAGATGATGATGATGAGAGGGATGAGAGATGAGGCATAGAGATAGCTAAGTAGAATCATCAGCCTAGGATATAATGGAGGTCTGAACCATAATACTAAGTATTTGAGTTATTTTTTTATGGCTTGGAGGTGTTTGTCCTTTCTGAAAAGGAAAGGAAAAGAAAATGAGTTTATGCTTCATTAGGAAGGATTTGAGTTAACTTTAAGAAAAGAATGCCCAGTAGTGAAGGTTGTTAAAAAAGGGAAACAGAACTGGAGGGAAGGAAATTGGGGGAATATCTTAGGAAAGGTAGGGATAAAGATGACCTCCTAAGGTCTGTCAAAGAATTTCCAGATCACCTAAGCTCAATTAATAGCCCTTGAAACATGATAGAAATCTAAGATTGACATAAATCAATAGATAAACCAATCTTTGCAATCAGAATCTGAACTTACCAATCAATCACTAGGTAATCTCCAGGCAGAAAGGGTGTTTTTAGGAAGGCTGAGAATGCTCTTCTTCCCTTCTATCAATACAAAGAGCAGAAGCACCAAAGGCCAACCTCTTCCTTCAGGGTGATTTCCCAGAATTCTCACTCCATATTTTCTCTTACCTCCTATCTTCTCTTTCTTCTAGACTCCACTGGCAGTGAGCCCAGGATGCTTCTCCTAGTAGACAAGGCCCTCCCCTCACACTTTCAGTTCCACCAATTCATACATATACCCCTCCTGTTTTAAGCCAAATGATTCCTTTCCTTTCCCATCTTGTAGGAGCCACTTTGCCCCACCCTATTTGAAATTTTCCTAAACAAGTGAGGACACTCACCCCTGCCTTTTATTCCAAATAAGGCTTTTCTAAACTTTGCTTTAGGAATACTGGGCTAAACCTGGAGCCAGAGACCCCTAGGACTCTAAGGAGAAATTCTGCTTGAAACAGAAAAAGTAGCCAGTTCTTCCCACTGGTCTTCCTGACCTGTTCATTAAATACTTCCTCCAAGGACCTAGTAGGATGTAGTATAGGGCAAAGAGTACTGGCTAGGGAGTCAGAAGATCTGGCCTTGATAGATTTCCCAGCTCTGGTTAGCATTGCCCTTGTCTGAATCTGCATCTCCCGTCTGTAAAGAAATAAGACAATAATATCAAAATAGAGAGCCACTGACCATTAAATGCTTCTGAATGGGATGACATTTAACTGCTTGTGAAACAATCTTGCCAAAAAATGAATCTGAATCTGATCAAGGCCTCCAGATGTCTCTTATTTGCAGGAAATAGAATAGTGGGGAACATTGAAGTCTACCACAAAGATGTGGTCAGTGAAACGCAGACAAGGTAGTAGAAAGCACTATAGGACAAATTAAGCAGTTCATGTTTGTTCAATAAATACACTGAGAGAAAGAGAAGGAGGGGTGGAGAGAAAGAGAAAGAGAATCTAAATTCAACAGAGACTTAAGGGACATGTTAGTCATTTTTAATATATGTATCTTATTAGGATCTGTATGGGAATACAGCTGTTTAAAAATAACTTTTGTGAGACAGCAAGGAAATTGGACATTGATTGAATACTAGATGCTAGTAAGGAATTATTCTTAGTATATTTCTAGGTTTGATAATGGTATTAGTTATAATGTTTAGAATCCTTGTAATTTAGAGAGATATGATGTCCAAGATTTGCATCAAAATAATAAAGAAAATTTTAATGAAGGATTAGATGGAGGAATAGATAAATTACTAATTGCAGAAGCCATATAATGGGTATGGGGGGTCATTATATTGTTTCCTTTACTTTTATAGATGTTTCAAAGTTCTTATAATAAATGAAAATGTTTAAAAAGGGGAAATATAGATTAGTGCAATCATTTTAAGGAGCCTTGGTACTGCAGTAGTAAAGAATCCACCTGTCAATGCAGGAGACATAGGCGACATGGGTTGAATCCCTGGGTCAGGAAGATTTCCTGGAGAAGGAAATGGCAACCTGCTCCAGTATTCTTACCCGGAGAATCTCATGGACAGAGCAGCCTAGTGGGCTACAATTCATGGGGTCGCAAAGAGTCAGATATGACTGAGTGACTGAACAGAGCAGAGAGAGTTCTGAGGGCACACCTTGGAGACTACTGTTAGGTGAAATAATGCATGTATCAAGGCGGGGGGATTTAAAACCCTTCCATGCTTTAAGCTCAGCAATGCTATTTTGGTATATTTTCTGTATACCTTAACACTCTATGGTAACCCAGGCCTACTTGAGTTTGGCTTAAGGATAGACCAAACCACTTACACTTTAGACTGAGGGAGATCTACTTTTGAACACATACAAAAGCAGAGAAATAGTACAAAGAGTGGATTTCCCAGCCCCTAGCCCTAGACTGTTTCATGGCTTGGGAGCCCCCGACATTCTTGTGACTTGAATAATTTTTCTCTAGGACTTTTACCCTAGTACTAGGAACAGACTATAGTGTAAGATATATCATTTTTTTTAGTTTTCCTCAGAGAGCTGTTCCTCCTTGCCAGGCCTTCCTCTATACCCCACTAAATAAGGTACACCACACCTCTAACCCAAATGACTTATACCACAGAGGCCTATATCCCCCACCTCCCAGCCCTGGTAGTTGCCCAGGTCCAATCATCACAGTGGTATTTACAGTGTTTTTCACATGTACTAAAATAAAAAGCCTTAATTTCTAGGAATAAGAGAGCTGGAAAAACTTTGGGGAACTTCAGGGGTCACAGTTTTATACAAGGCCTTCCCTGACTGGGTAACAAAGGACTGGGAGACTTGAAGTGCACTCTTCTGTGAACTCCACCAAATAAATATACCACAAGCAATCATATTGTTAAATATGGGTCTCTTGGCCACAAGGGTACAGCTGTGGATCCTAAGCTGGGAGAACTTTTAGGAGACTGGGTGGGGCAGAAAGTCTCTCAGAGAGTGGGACTCTATTAGAGTATCTCTCTCATTTGTCAACTTCACAGTCTTCTCCCATCCTATTACAGCCATAAATCAGAAATGGAAACAGCTCTGAGAATTCTATAATTCCTAAAGGAGCAGCTTCAGTCATTTTCTGGTTCCTGAGAGTCAGGAAATCAGAAAGGAGACAGGATGCTGGGTGATTCCTGTCCACAAACTGTCTCTGAACTATACCCCAACTTTCTGAAGAACAAATCCTTGCCTACGGTGAATTATGTGGCTTTCATCCCTGCTTCCAACCCTAGATCTGGGCTCAGATATCAGTCTTCTATAAAATTCAACAAGCATGGTGCCATCTTTAGAACAAAAAGTTTTCACCTTTTCCCCTAATTTAGTTTTGCTGAATGTCTAGTTAGTAGGTATATCTCCCTACTCATTGCTATCCCAGTCCCTTCTTATTCCCAGGACTAGATGCTTTCCAAACAGATTGGGTTGGAAGAGCCTGACAGGGCAACACCCCAGTGTGTCAGGATCTAATCAGATGAGAGGTTCTGCTTTTCAGTGCTTGGGACTCTTTTTCAAGCCTTCTCCTATCTCGTCTGGTAGAGGCAAAAGAGTACTAATTATGTAAATCCAGCCCACCTCCAAGTGTCAGATACTCAGGCTCCTGGACAGAAGGAATGTCTTTTGCCAGCTTCCCTCCTTCCTGGGACCCATGCAGCTGCTGGGATTTTCTGGATACAGAGTTCACTTTCTGGGTAAATAAAATCCACAAATAATCTAAAACCTTCAGCTACTACCGTATTATTGGAACCCTCCCTCCAACTAAACTTTTTTGGTTATGGAAATTTTCAAACACATACATGCACACAAATAGAGTCATATAATGAATCCCTATGTATCTATCACTCAGCTTCAATAGTTAGCAAACCAGTCACTCTTATTTTATCCAAATCCTTCCCACACACAAACATTCTTTCCAGAATATTGTAAAGCAAAACCCCAATATACCATCATATCATTTTATTCATAAATAATTCAGACTATATTTTTAATATATATTTTTATATAATCAGAGATGAATGAAGGATACAGAAGGCTCCTTTACAGGTTCAGCAGTTTTGCTTTCACCTCTGCCTCTGATATACACTCTAATTTTGGAAAAGTTTCTTTCTGTAGACCTAAATTTTTTCATCTGTATAATGGTGTAGGAGAGGTAGAGTGATGTGTATGTGTTAGGAATAGCGGTGCACCAAACTAGTGTTTTTCAAGCTTTAAAGTACACATGACCTCCCTGTTAAAATGGAAATTTTGACTTAGTAGGTCTGAAGTGGAGTCTGGGGTTCTATATTTCTAACAAATTCCCAGGTCCATTGAGTAACAAGGTTGAATTATCTCAGGGACCTCCCAGTTCTGCAATCACACAAGTCCAAAATTCCTGATAATTTTATCTATTTCTCTATCCCCAGATGGGAGGCATGCTTTAATATACCCCAGACAAAGTCCCCCAGTTTTAAAATCTTCAAGGGAAGGTTTGTGTACACCCCTGATCATTAGTTTCAAGCAGTGATATCCTGAAATCAGCTAGTACTAGCTTTCAAGAACTGATTGTCAAATTCTGAGGATCTTTGCAAGTTGTTAAACATAGCCATCATTTAAAATTAAATTAATATCCATTTTCATAGCAGCATTATGCACAATAGCTAAGAGGTGGAAGCAACCCAAGTATTTATGGATGAATGAATAGATAAACAAACTTTGCTATATTCATACAATGGAATATTATTAAGTCTTTAAAAAGGGAAATACATTCTACATATGCTATAACATGTCTGTAAGGACATTGTGCCAAGTAAAATGTGCTTCCCAGGTGGTCCAGTGGTAAAGAATCTGCCTGCAGGAGACACGAGAAATGCGAGTTTGATCCCTGGGTAAAGACGATCCCCTGGAATAGGAAATGGCAGCCTGCTCTGGTAATCTTGCCTGGAAAAATTCCATGGACAGAGGAGCCTTGTGGGGCTACAGTCAATGGGGTTGCAAAGAGTCAGACACGACTGAGCACACACACATGCCAAGTAAAATAAAGCAGTCATAAAAAGATAAACACTGCATGTAAGATTTTACCTACATTGGTATCCAAAGTAATCAAATTTGAAACAAAAAGTTAAATGGTGGTTGCTAGTGGCTGGGAGAGGAGGAAATAGAAAGTTGGATAATCAGACTAAAGTTTCAGTTTTTCAAGATGAAAAAGTCCTGAAGATCTGTTTCACAACAATGTGAATATACTTAATCCTGTGTTTTTTATCATGATTAAAAATGAAAAATAAAATGTAACTAAATTATATAAACCTAGAATTAAATAAATTATATTATAAACAAGGTAATAAGTACTCAAAAGTCATCACTTCTAAGAATTTTTTTTACCATATTTCACAATTTATGTATAATATTACTGCTACATTATACACATATATAATATATAATATATGCATCATGGAAATACTACATAATATATGCTTCTGCACATCTCTTCCTAAATTTGCATTTAATGACATGGAGTTGGTAGTCTGAAATCAGTGAATGCTACAAATTAGGTCTCACTCGTCCTACCCTCTATCGCAGTGGAGGGCTGGTTGTTAAACATCTACCAGCAGACCACTGGTTCTAGGGCCTAGCAAACCTTTAATATCAGTAATTTCTTCCACTAGAACTATCCCCAA
>NW_011483848.1:2878-4119 GCF_000754665.1 Bison bison bison | reverse complement strand
CTGCCATAAGGGTGGTGTCATCTGTATATCTGAGGTTATTGATATTTCTCCTGGCAATCTTGATTTCAGCTTGTGCTTCATCCAGCCCAGTGATTCTCATGATTCACTCTGCATATAAGTTAAATAAGCAGGGTGACAATATACAGCCTTGACATACTCCTTTTCCTATTTGGAACCAGTCTGTTGTTCCATGTCCAGTTCTAACTGTTGCTTCCTGATCTGCATACAGATTTCTCAAGAGGCAGGTCAGGTGATCTGGTATTCCCATCTCTTTCAGAATTTTCCACAGTTTGCTGTGATCCACACAGTCAAAGGCTTTGGCATAGTCAATAAACCAGAAGCAGATGTTTTTCTAGAACTCTTGCTTTTTCGATGATCCAACAGATGTTGGCAATTTGATCTCTGGTTTCTCTTCTTTTTCTAAATCGAGCTTGAACATCTGGAATTTTACATATCAAATTTTACAGAGAATTTTGAGGATTTTAGTAAGGTAACTAGTTTGTGAGATGAGTGCAATTGTGCAGTAGTTTGAGCATTATTTGGCATTACCTTTCTTTAGGATTGGGATGAAAATTGACATTTTCCAGTCCTGTGGCCACTGCTGAGTTTTCCAAATTTGCTGGCATATCAAGTATGGCACTTTCACAGCATCATCTTTTAGGATTTGAAATAGCTCAACTGGAATTCCATCACTTCCACTAGCTTTGCTCATAGTGAGCCTTTTCTGTCTCTAGGTGAGTGATCACACCATCGTGATTATCTGGGTTGGGAAGATCTTTTTTGTATAGTTCTTCTGTGTATTCTTGGCACCTCTTCTTAATATCTTCTGCTTCTGTTAGGTGCATACCATTTCTGTACTTTATTGTGCCCATCTTTGCATGAAATATTCCCTTGGTATCTCTAATTTTCTTGATCTCTAGTCTTTCCCATTCTATTGTTTTCCTCTATTTCCTTGCATTGATCACTGAGGAAGGCTTTCTTATCTCTCCTTGCTATTCTTTGGAACTCTGCATTCAAATGGGTATATATTTCCCTTTCTCCTTTGCCTTTTACTTCTCTTCTATTCACAACTATTTTTAAGGCCTCCTCAGACAACCATTTTGCCTTTTTGCACTTATTTTCCTTGGGGATGGTCCTGATCCCTGCCTGCTGTACAATGTCACGAACATCTGTCCATAGTTCTTCAGGCACTCTATCAGGTGTAATCCCTTAAATCTGTCACTTCTACTGTATAATTGTAA
>NW_011483848.1:481-1580 GCF_000754665.1 Bison bison bison | reverse complement strand
GGAAACAGTGGCAGACTTTATTTATTTATTTTTGACTCCAAAATCACTGCAGATGGTGACTGCAGCCATGAAATTAAAAGATGCTTGTTCCTTGGAAGAAAAGCTATGACAAACCTAGATAGCATATTAAAAAGCAGACAATACTTTGCCAACAAAGGTCTGTCAAGTCAAAGCTATGGTTTCTCCAGTAGTCATGTACAGATGTGAGAGAGCTGGACAATAAAAAAGGCTGAGCACTGAATAATTGATACCTTTGAGCTTTGGTGCTGGAGATCACCATGGTGCTGTTATATCTTTGCTGGATATAACAGCAAAGAGATCAAGCCAATCAATCCTAAAGGAAATCAGTCCTTAAAATTCATTGGGAGGACTGATGCTGAAGATAAAGTTCCAATACTTTGGCCACCTGATGGGAAGAACTGACACTGGAAAAGACCTTGATGCTAGGAAAGATTGAAGGCAGGAGGAGAAGAGGACAATACAGGATGAAATGATTGGATGGCATCACAGACTCAATAGACATGAGTTTGAGCAAATTCTGGAAAATGGAGAAGGACAGGGAAGCCTGGCATCTGCAGTCCATGGGGTCGCAAACAGTCCAACACAACTGAGTGACTGAACAACAGGAAAGCAACAGCAAGGTTACAACAGTCAGTAAGTGAATGGCGTTTACTAGATGACCTCCTAGTTCAGAGCCATTCAATTCTATTCTGTAAAAGCCATTTCCAGTTTGGAGCTGGGAGCCCTGCTTAGGCCTCAAGGCCATACCTGAGAGAGTCAATTCTTAGGTATGTTGATAAGAAGTCCGGGGTGCCTGAGGAGGAGAAAGGGATCTGGGGCTTTCAAGGAGGGGATAGGAGTCTGAGGTTCTCAAGGAGGAGATAAGTACAAATATTTTTTCTACATTCCTTAGTCTCAGTCACATAAAGTGTGTGTTTTTTTTCCCTTAAAGCCCAGAACTGATCATTACACAACAAAAAAACCCATCTTACACTCTGTACTAAGGATTATATAACAACAAAGTATCCTGCTTGAGGACATGTTTCTCCTATTTAAGAACCTGCTGACTAATCCTTTTATCTTAAAATGTATATTATGG
>NW_011483848.1:0-381 GCF_000754665.1 Bison bison bison | reverse complement strand
GCTAATCCTTTTATCTTAAAATATATATTAAAGGAATGGGTCTGGTTTGGTTAAGTTCAGTTCATTTCTATTGTTTAGTCATGTCTGACTCTTTGCAACCCCATGGACTGCAGCACACCATGCTTCCCTGTCCATCACCAACTCTCAGAACTTGCTCAAACTCATGTCCATCGACACAGCAATGCCATCCAATGATCTCATCCTTTGTTGTCACTTTCTCCTCCTGCTTTCAGTTTTTCCCAGCATCAGGGTCTTTTCCAGTGAGTCAGTTCTTCGCATCAGGTGGCCAAAATATTGGAGTTTCAGCTTTAGCATCAGACCTTCCAATGAATAGTCATGACTGATTTCCTTTAGCATTGACTGGTTGGATCTCCTTGCAGT
>NW_011483847.1:19596-20369 GCF_000754665.1 Bison bison bison | reverse complement strand
TTTGTAGTAGAGCCTGAAGTCAGGCAGGTTGATTCCTCCAGTTCCATTCTTCTTTCTCAAGATTGCTTTGGCTATTCGAGGTTTTTTGTATTTCCATACGAATTGTGAAATTATTTTTTCTAGCTCTGTGAAAAATACCATTGGTAGCTTGATAGGCATTACATTGAATCTATAGATTGCTTTGGGTAGTATACTCATTTTCACTATATTGATTCTTTCAATCCATGAACATGGTATATTTCTCCATCTTTTAGTGTCCTCTTTGATTTCTGTCACCTGTGTTTTATAGTTTTCTATACACAGGCCTTTAGTTTGTTTAGGTAGATATATTCCTAAGTATTTTGTTGTTGTTGTTGCAATGGTGAATGGAATTGTTTCCTTAATTTCTCTTTCTGTTTTCTCATTATTAGTGTATAGGAATACAAGGGATTTATGTGTGTTGATTTTATATCCTGCAAGTTTACTATATTCATTGATTAGCTCTAGTAATTTTCTGGTGGAGTCTTTAGGGTTTTCTATGTAGAGGATCATGTCATCTGCAAACAGTGAGAATTTTACTTCTTCTTTTCCAATTTGGATTTCCTTTTACTTCTTTTTCTGCTCTGATTGCTGTGGTCAAAACTTCCAAAACTATGTTGAATAGTAGTGGTGAAAGTGGGCACCCTTGTCTTGTTCCTGACTTTAGGGGAAATGCTTTCAATTTTTCACCATTGCGGATATGCTTCCTGTGGTTTGTCATACATAGCTTTTATTATGTTGAGGTATCTTCCTTC
>NW_011483847.1:14935-15680 GCF_000754665.1 Bison bison bison | reverse complement strand
GGGTGGAGCTGGATTTCTTCTCTCTGGAGTGCAATGAAGTGTCCAGTAATGAGTTATGAGATGTCAGTGTGTTTGTAGTGACTTTGCGTAGCCTGTATATTGAAGCTCAGGGCTGTGTTCCTGTGTTGCTGGAGAATTTGCATGGTATGTCTTTCTCTGGAACTTGTTGGCCCTTGGGTGGTGCTTGGTTTCAGTGTAGGCATGGAGGCGTTTGATGAGCTCTTATTGATTATTGTTCCCTGGAGTCAGAAGTTCTCTGATGTTCTCAGGATTTGGACTTAAGCCTCCTGCTTCTGGTTTCAGTCTTATTTTTGCATTATCCTCAAGACTTCTCCATGTATACATCACTGTTGATAAAACATCTAGGTTAAAGATGAAAAGTGTCTCCACAGTGAGGGACACCCGGAGAGGTTCACAGAGTTACATGGAGAAGAGAAGAGGGAGGAGGGAGTTAGAGGTGATTCGAATGAGATGAGGTGGAATCAAAAGAGGAGAGAGCAAGCTAGCCAGTAATCACTTCCTTATGTGTGCTCCACAGTCTGGACCGCTGAGAGATGTTCATGGAGTTAGAGAAGAGAAGAGGGAGGAAGGAGACAGAAGTGGCCAGGAGGATAAAGGGGGGAATCAAAAGGAGAGAGACAGATCCAGCCAGTAATCAGTTCCCTAAGTGTTCTCCACTGTCTGGAACACACAGAGAGATTCACAGAGTTGGGTAGAGAAGAGAAGGGGGAGGGAGGAGATAGAG
>NW_011483847.1:9330-11170 GCF_000754665.1 Bison bison bison | reverse complement strand
TCACTTTGTTCTCCAAGGCCAAACTTGCCTATTCTAAATTCTCTTGACTTCCTACTTTTGTATTCCAGTCCTCTATGATGAAAAAGACTTTTTTTTTTTTTTTTGGTGCTAGTTCTAGAATATCTTGTAGGTCTTCATAGAATTGTTCAATTTCAGCTTCTTTGGCATCAGTGGTTGGGGCATAGAGTTGGATTATTGTGTTATTGAATGGTTTGCCTTGGAAATAAACGGAGATCATTCTGTTGTTTTTGATATTGCACCCAAGTACTGCATTTCAGACTCTTTGTTGACTATGAGGGGTTTCTCTATTTCTTATAAGGGATTTTTGCCCACAGTAGTAGATATAATGGTAATCTGAATTAAATTTTCCCATTCCCATCCATTTTAATTCACTGATTCCTAAGATGTTGATGTTAAGTCTTGCCATCTCCTGCATGACCATATCCTATTTACCTTGATTTATGGACCTAACATTCCAGGTTCCTATGCAATATTACTTTTTTCCAGTATCGAACTTTACTTTCACTATCAGACACATCCACAGATGTGTGCTATTTCCACTTTGCCCCAACTGCTTCATTCTTCCTGGAGCTATTAGTAATTGCCCTCCACTCTTCCCCAGCAGCATGCTGGATACCTTCTGACCTGGAGAGCTCATATTGTGGTATCATATCTTTTTACCTTTTGATACTGTCTGTGGGGTTCTGCCATTTCCTTCTCCAGTGGACCATATTTTGTCAGAACTCTTCACTGTGACCCATCTGTCTTGGTGGCCCTGCACAGCATGGCACATATCTTTGTTGAGTTATGCAACCCCTTCACCATGGCATACTGTGATCCATGAAGGAGTTTATAAGAATAGGCAAGTGATTTCCACTTCAAGATTTTTTACATATTTTTGGATTTTTACTAATTTACAATTCTTTTTGTTTTTTTTTATTTCTTCCAAAGGTTTTTCAGTACTGACAATGGGTCTGCCTTCAATCCTTGCTGCTATTGAGTATTCCCACCTTCTTATCTTTTCTTCTTCTCCTTCTCGTTCCCCCCTCCTTCTTTTTCTACTATTGCATGCTTTTCCCTCCTAGCTTTTCCTGTGATGCCCACAAGTACACACCTCTGTTAGTACAGGCTTCCAGGAAGGAGAGAAGGGATTTCCTTAGGTCTGACTTCAAGTGAAGCCACAGAGGTGTCTAAGGAAGTGCCCCAGGCAACTAGGCTAACCTGGGAGGTTGAACTGAATTTTCACAGTTGCAGAAACTGTGGGCATAATTCTGTTTATACAAAGCTTTTAAATAAAATATCCTTTGAAGTCCCCATTCCAGGGTCCATCTGCTGTTTTTCTGACAGTAGATTATGTGTATCGACAGGGATAGGGGTGGTGTACTAAACTAATTGACAAGATGTGTGGGCAAATCGTTTGGTAAGATAAAAAATAAATTTGTGTCTTTATTGCAGTGTTCTGCACAATAAAGTATTATCACTTACAGACACCTTGACTAGGAAAGAAGAACTTTTTGTTTGTGGTGGGAACAGGGCTGGGAAGGGAAGGAGACAGGTCCAGGAATTGAGTTAGTGTAATGGAAGGCTGCTTATTTAACTTATATGCAGAATACATCATGAGAAATACTGGACTGGATGAAGCACAAGCTGGAATCAAGATTGCCAGGAGAAATATCAATAACCTCAGATATGCAGAAGACACCACCCTTATGGCAGAAAGCAAAGAAGAACTAAAGAGCCTCTTGAAAGTGAAAGAGGAGAGTGAAAAAGTTGGCTTAAAACTCAACATTCAGAAAATTAAGATCATGGCTTCAGGTCCAATCACTTCAAGGCAAATAGA
>NW_011483847.1:4548-6181 GCF_000754665.1 Bison bison bison | reverse complement strand
AAAAAAAAAAAAAAAACCCTTAATGAAAGACTCACCTCATTTCTCCCCTTTCAAGGCCTCTGGCTTTGAGAGTGAGAGGATGACTCATTCGGCACCCACAGTTGCCCCCACTTAGAACATAATTGCTAGCTGGGACATCACCATAGCACCCAGCCATCACATTTGTAGGGTGCTGTCTTGTTTTTGTCAGGGTTCTTATATATCTTTTTTCTTTTACTGTAACTGATGCAAGCCCCAGGGAGCTAGATGAGGCAGATATCATTACTTCTTTTACAAAGAGAAACTGATTTATGACGATTGGTGAGGGGGAACTCTTGACTGAACATGTTTAGAATAGACTGAGACTAAATCCTTTGGTTCTTTGATTTCCAAGTTTCTGGAGTTTTCCACATAAACACCCAGAGCCCCAAAAGAAGCAGCCCCCAACTGCCCTGATGGCAGCTCCCTTCCTCATTTATTCATCAGTATCAGACACTGTATTGAACTATCATTGGAGATGAAGAAAATCTGGACCCTGTCTTTGAATATTCACAATCTGAATATCTATCAAGTCTCCAGTCCACCCATCATTATCCTCAGCCTTCTCTTTTCCTAGCAAAATGCTCTGAAAATGCCTTTCAACTGATGGTGTTGAATCAATTTTATAATTTTTTCAGGGTGCTTGATTAGGAGTCAGGAGACCAGCATTCTAGTGCCAGTTCTTTCATTACTTTACTGTGGAGTGCTGGGCCATTCCTTCTCTGTTGTCTGTGGGCCTTCATTTTCACATCTGTAAAATGATAGGGGCTTCCCAGGTGGCACTAGTGGTAAAGAACCCGCCTGTCAAAGCAGGAGACATAAGAGATGTAGTTTCAATCCCTGGGTCTGGAAGATCCCCTGGAGGAGGGCATGACAACCCACTCAAGTATTCTTCCAGTAAGAATTTGCTGTATGACTCAGGGAATTCCAACAGGGGCTCTGTAACAACCTAGAGGGGTGGGATGGGGAGGGAGATGGGAGGAAGGTTCTAAAGGGAGAAGACATATGTATATCTATGGCTGATTCATGTTGCTGTTTGGTAGAAACCAACAAAATTCTGTAAAGCAATTATCCTTTAATTAAAAAATAAACAAATTTTTAAAAGTGATAGGGCTGGGGAATGGGAATATGGAGCATTTGGGTGTGAAGAACCTCTGATTCAGATCGTCTAGGAGATGGGGATTCTTTGTGGTCCATGGGCAATGCCCTCTGGTTTGGGTGAAAAGTTGGAGGGTAGGAGTCATCTGAGTTTGCAGTAAGACCCTTCATCCTGCTGCCCTCCTTAGCTCTATGAGAACTTTCTGAGGGGAGAGGTGAGGGATATGAGTATCCTGAGCCCTTTTAGGGATCTCATTTCTACCTCTACTCACCAGTGACATTCAGGAAGTATCAGAGCTGTTTTGAGTTAGAAGCTATTCAGCCTGATTCACTCTCTGGGATCAGCAGTGTGGCAGAGATAGAGAGATAGAATCAGAAACAGAGAGACAGAAGAAAGAGAGGTGGAAAGGGAGAGGAAGAGAAACAAAGAGGGAGGAGAAAGAAGGACAGAGAAGGGGGAGAGGAAGACAGAGAAGAAAAAGAGACAAAGATTTAAGGGGAGAGAGAGGGAAAGGGA
>NW_011483847.1:2168-2393 GCF_000754665.1 Bison bison bison | reverse complement strand
TAATTGGAGGGTAATTACTTTACAATATTGTGGTGGTTTTGCCATACATCGACATGAATCAGCCACAGGTGTACATGTGTCCCCCCATTCTGAACCAACCTCCCACTTCCATCCCCACCCCATCCCTCTGGTTGTCCCAGAGCACTGGCTTTGAGTGCCCTGCTTCATACATCGATCTTGCATTGGTCATCTATTTTACATATGGTAATATACATGTTTCAATGC
>NW_011483847.1:772-1222 GCF_000754665.1 Bison bison bison | reverse complement strand
AGCCCAGAGGGCTAGGTGATTGGGAGAGAAGGCAAGAATTACTCTAGCTGGGGCCCTGCCAAGCACAGACCTTAGGAGGGGAAGCAAGGTAGTTAGAATATATGCTCTTAGTGCTATGCAACTCCACAGAGAACAACTTCAGAATTCTTCCTAGGACTTAAGTTATAAGCCTGGAAGCCATCTTGGTCTTCTTCTTAGATCAAATCAATCACCAAGTCTTATGAATTCAACTGAATTGAATCCATTTAATAAACAGTGAATTTGTGTGCTAAGTGCTGTGCTGTGTGTGTGTCTACATGGGATACAAAAATGGAAAAGACAGTTCTTACCCTCAACAACTGATGATAGAGTGATATAGTGGCAGTGGGATTTCCTCCATCTATTTTGTTCTTTCACCTCTCAGGTTTTTCCACCAGTTCAGGGCCCCTATCACTTCCCACTTTCATGCAG
>NW_011483847.1:0-567 GCF_000754665.1 Bison bison bison | reverse complement strand
TTCAATGCTATTCTCTCAAATCATCCCACCCTTGCCTTCTCCCACAGAGTCCAAAAGTCTGTTCTTTATATCTGTGTCTCTTTTGCTGTCTTGTGTATAGGGTCATCATTAATGTCTTTTTAAATTCCATATATATGCATTAATATACTGTATTGGTGTCTCTCTTTCTGGCTTACTTCACTCTGTATATGGAATGGACATACTTCACTTACTTCACTCCAGTTTCATCCACCTCATCAAAACTGACTCTAATGTACTCTTTTTTTTAATAACTGAGTAATATTCCATTGTGTATATGTACCACAACTTCATTATCCATTTGTCTGCTGATGGATATCTAGGTTGCTTCCATGTCCTAGCTATTGCAAACAGTGCTGCAATGAACATTAGGATACATGTGTCTCTTACAATTCTGGTTTCCTTGGGGTGTATGCCCAGCAGTGGGATTGCTGGGTCCTATGGCAGTTCTATTTCCAGTTTTGTAAGGAATCTCCACATTGTTCTCCATAGTGGCTGTACTAGTTTGCATTCCCACCAACAGTGTAAGAGGGTTCCCTTTTCTCCGCA
>NW_011483846.1:9670-10629 GCF_000754665.1 Bison bison bison | reverse complement strand
TTTTGTCAAAGGCTTTCTCTGCATCTATTGAGATAATCATATGGATTTTATCTTTCAATTTGTTAATGTGGTGTATTGCATTGTTTGATTTGTGGATATTGAAGAATCCTTGCATCCTTGGGATAAAGCCCACTTGGTCATTATGTATGATATTTTAACATATTGTTGGATTCTGTTTGCTAGAATTTTGTTGAGGATTTTTACATCTAAGTTTATCAGTGATATTGGCCTGTAGTTTTTGTGTGTGTGTGTGTGTATGTAGCATCTTTGTCTGGCTTTGTCATCACCATCATCATTAGGGTGATGGTGGCCTCATAGAATGAATTTAGAAGTTTACCTTCCTCTGCAAATTTCTGGAAGGGTTTGAGTAGAATAGGTGTTAGCTCATCTCTAAACTTTTGGTAGAATTCAGCTGTGAAGCCGTCTGGTCCTGGACTTCTGTTTTCTGGAAGATTCCTGATTACAGTTTCAATTTCTGTGCTTGTGATGGGTCTGGTAAGATTTTCTATTTCTTCATGGTTCAGTTTTGGAAAGTTGTACTTTTCTAAGAATCCGTCCATTTCTTTCAAGTTGTCCAGTTTATTGGCATATAGTTGCTGATGGTAGTCTCTTATGATCCTTTGTATTTCTGTGTTATCTGTTGTGACTTCTCCATTTTCATTTCTAATTTTGTTGATTTGATTATTCTCCCTTTGTTTCTTGATGAGTTTGGCAAATGGTTTGTCAATTTTATTTATCTTCTCAAAGAACCAGCTTTTAGTTTGTTGATTTTTTCTATGGTCTCTTTTGTTTCTTTTGCATTTATTTCTGCCCTAATTTTTAAGATTTATTTCCTTCTACTAACCCTGGGGTTCTTCCTTTCTTCCTTTTCTAGTGACTTTAGGTGTGCTGCTGCTGCTAAGTCACTTCAGTTGTGTCCGACTCTTTGTGACCCCATAGACGGCAGCCCACCAGGCTCC
>NW_011483846.1:4590-5921 GCF_000754665.1 Bison bison bison | reverse complement strand
TAGCCTGTAATCACTTCCCTATTTGCTCTCCACTGTCTGGACCCCTCAGAGATGTTCACGGAGTTATACAGAGAAGAGAAGAGCAAGGAAGGAGACAGAGGTGACCAGGAGGAGAAAAGGGGAATCAAAAGGAGAGAGATAGATCCAGCCAGTAACAAGTTCCCTAAGTGTTTTCCACAGCTAGGAACACACAAAGAGATTCACAGAGTTGGCTAGAGAAGAGAAGGGGAAGGGAGGAGATAGTGGTGACCTGGTGGAGAAAAAAAGAGTCAAAAGGGAGAGAGAGCAATCAAGCCAATAATCCCACTCCCAAGTAAAAATGGGTACTGAAGACTGGTTTCTTAAAGGTCCAAAATCGATAACAAATACCAAAAAGCAAAGATTAAAAATCTAGAGTAGAGATTAGATTCTCAAAAATACAATATTAAGAAAACCCAAGCAAAGTCACAAAAATTATAAAATAAATATACTGGATGCTTGGGGCTAGTGCACTGGGACAACCCAGAGGGATGGTATGGGGAGGGAGCAGGGAGGAGGGTTCAGGATGGGGAACACATGTATACCTGTGGCGGATTCATTTTGATATTTGGCAAAACTAATACAATTTGTAAAGTTTAAAAATAAATAAAATTTAAAATATATATATATAAAATAAATATATATGAAGTTTTCTTTAAAAATAGGGCCCCTTTTTTGGCAGGGTAATAGTAGGTTATAAAAATGAAAATTAAAGAAGTAATAGTGGAATTAATATTTTTATTTAAAAATATTATAATAGTGAAAATATATCTAGGAATTTCTCTGGAGCTGTTGTGGATAGTGTGGGGTCGGTTCATTTTCTGATAGTTCCTTGATCCAACTTATACTTCTTCTCAAGATCTATAGACCCCTTCCCATGTAGTCGGTGCTAACTACAGGGTTTTAATCTGTTGCACCTGTCACTTCCAAAGTGGTTCCCTCTGTTTATTTTAGCTTCTTCTGTTTGCTGGTTTCTTCAGTGTCTAATTCTGCCCTGACACTAGGGGGCGATGGTGGTCACTTTTTAAAGTTCACTTGTTCAGTCGTGCTGTGGGGAGAGAAGAACACTTCAAACAAATATCACTGGCTTGTGTGGGGAGTGCTCACAGTGTTTCAGCTGCACTGGGCTTGCCCCCACACAATCATGTCATGTGTGCTTTCATGGTCTATACTTCTCAGGCTCTAGGTTGCTCTGCCGGGAACTGTCTGAGGTGGGCCCTGGGTTTCGTGCACTTCCCAGGTCTAAGTCCCTCAGGTTCAGGTTCTTGGGTACTCCACAAAGGCACAGACTCGGTTGGGCCTGCGTTTTGTGC
>NW_011483846.1:0-624 GCF_000754665.1 Bison bison bison | reverse complement strand
CTGCTGTCGGCGCGCCTGCTGTAGATGATAGCGTGTTGGGTTCTCCAGATGGGTCTGCACCTTGAGCACCTCCCTGGGCACCTGAGCTGGGGGAGGACGACCCAGTGTGTGGCCCCCAGCAGAGACGCCAACCACAGAGATGGCGGGAGAGGCAGGTGCAGGACTAGGGAAGGAAGAGGCCTGTTCCCGACGCTCACGCCTCTCCTGTTCCTGGGCCTGGGCCCTCATTAGCTGCTGCCGCAGCAAGACCCTCGATGAAGAAGAGGACGACATGGCAGGGGTCCTGGAGCCCTCGGCAGAAGATGATGCAGACAGTGTAGCTGGGGTGGCTGGTGTGGCCTGCAGTGATATTGGGAGGCTTGAGCGTAGCGATAGGGGTGGGCTTTTGAGCTCGTAGAAGCTGTCAGGATCAAGGACGTTTTCTAACTCGATGTCAGCAACAATCCCGGACTCCGGAAGCAAAGAGTTCAGGCTGCGGGTGGGGAAAAGGCAGGGGTAATGGTCAGTGATTTTATGCAGACATCATTCCCCTAAGACAGACAGACAGACAGACACACACACACACACACACACGCACAGAGAGACAGAACAGAAGCACACACCAAGAGGGAGGAGAACCGAGTG
>NW_011483845.1:4751-5340 GCF_000754665.1 Bison bison bison | reverse complement strand
AGAAATATCAATAACCTCAGATATGCAGATGACACCACCCTTATGGCAGAAAGTGAAGAGAAACTCAAAAGCCTCTTGATGAAAGTGAAAGAGGAGAGTGGAAAATGTTGGCTTAAAGCTCAACATTCAGAAAACGAAGATCATGGCATCTGGTCCCATCACTTCATGGGAAATAGATGGGGAAACAGTGGAAACAGTGTCAGACTTTATTTTTCTGGTCTCAAAAATCACTGCAGATGGTGAATGCAGCCATGAAATTAAAAGACGCTTACTCCTTGGAAGAAAACTTATGACCAACCTAGATAGCTATGCACAGAAGAATTGATGCTTTGAACTGTGGTGTTGTAAAAGACTCTTGAGAGTCCCTTGGACTGCAAGGAGATCCAACCAGTCCATCCTAAAGGAGATCTGTCCTGAGTGTTCATTGGAAGGACTAACACTAAAGCTGAAACTCCAGTACTTTGGCCACCTGATGCGAAGAGCTGACTCATTGGAAAAGACCCTGATGCTGGGAAAGATTGAGGGCAGGAGAAGGGGAGGACAACAGAGGGTGAGATGTTTGGATGGCATCACCAACTCAATGGACATG
>NW_011483845.1:0-391 GCF_000754665.1 Bison bison bison | reverse complement strand
CAATACAAAATTTAAAAGGGTTTTTTTTTTTTTTTTAATAAGAAGCTTGCAGTATAGCAGTAACCTACCCAGGGTGGGGTGGTAGGGGTACTCTGCCAACCTGTAGCAATAAAGGAATACAGTATCAGCAGAGAATTTTGATATTAGAACAATAAAATGCAGTAAAAGTCAGTCTTGTTTTTATTAGCACCATAACCAAGCATTTCTAAATTTTCCCCTCTTTATTTTCTTCTTTTGTCTAAGTTCTAAAAGACTGCTGTGGTTAATGTTAAGTTGTAATATATAGTGAGTGAGTGAAAGTCGTGTCCAACTCTTTGTGGCACAATGGAATATACAGTCCATGGAATTCTCCAGGCCAGAATACTGGAGTGGGTAGCCTTTCCCTTCTCTA
>NW_011483844.1:6453-8235 GCF_000754665.1 Bison bison bison | reverse complement strand
TGGAAGGAAGAAAACACAATGTGCAGTATGATGAAGAAGAGGATGCCTTTCATAAACACCATCTCATATTCCAGGAAAACATAAAAGCACACTCCAGAAATTTCCAGGAAATAGATGCAAAGTATGCCATACACATACTGAAGGTGAGTTTAGTGAAGATCATCTCTTAAATTTGTTTCCCATGACTACAAGTAGTGTTTTATCATCTCTCAGTCCCTGTCCTCTTTTGACAGTCAACTTCTGATTGACGATGAGAGGAGTGTTAGCACAAATGCAAAACACAGTTCAATCCCTATCTTTTCCTTGATTCCTGAAGTGGCATTTAAAGCCAGTATTCCAATTACAAGCAGGAGTCAGAGAGCTGGAAGATCGTTCCAAGTAGGCTTGAGAAGATTGATTTTACTTCCACCCTTTGGTAAGAGAGCAATCCAGTAGTTATCTGTTCTTCTAAGCAAGAAACATAATCCACTATGCCAGTAAAAGCCTTTGAAACATGGTCATCTCCATGGAACATGCCAGGGGAAATGACACAGGTCATAAGTTCATCCAGCAATTCCCCTGGCCAGGCCTAATTTCAGACATTTCACACAGTATAATTTTTAGCCAAGCCCTGATCTTCTTTGGTCCTGTCCCTGTGAACTGGCAAAATACATAAATAGCTAGAGGAATCAAAGTTCTTAACGAAATATCAGCACTCCAAGTCTATCTCAAAAGTTCATGTTCAGGATTAGTGGACCACAGTCTTCAGTTACGTCACAAAAATGACATGGTCTGAGAGACAACAATGTGGGCTGTGGGGAAGTAGAGGAAGCTCAGCAACTAGTAGTTACCACTAAGGAGCAGCAAAGGAAGCAACTGGGACAAGCCACATGGAAGACCTGTCAAAAACGAAATGACTGGATGTCTTGGAAACAGGGGTGAACTTAAAGATGGAGTCACTTGTTACAAATACCAGGTCTTTTTACTGCTACTTATTAGCTAGATGCCCTTGAGTGACCACTAAAACTCTGAGACTTGGTGTCCTCAGCTATAAAATTGGAAAGATAATTTTTATCCTGCTAGCTCCAGGATGGCAGGATTGTTGAGAGGAAAATTAGACAATAAACATGAATGTATTTTAGGAACAACCAAGAATGAAACTAAGGCATTCATTTTTCTGGGAGACACTAGTCATAGGACAAGAAAAAAAATCCCTGAAGTGTAGTAATAATACAAAGAGAGAATTAAAAAAAAGAGAAAGGAAATTTAAAAAAGAAAAACCAATGACACCTAGCAATCCGAACCCAAGATGTATCGAGAACACATACACGTCTTCAGTCGCAATGGAGTTGTTACAAAAACTTCAGAGAAATCATTTTCTCTCATCATGTGTAAACTTTATTATGCGTTAAGGTTTAAAAGAAGCTATAATTTATGAAATAAAGGTCTATCTGTAGAGGAAACTGCCAGTTCATTCTTCTTCTCCTTCTTATAGATTGTAGCAATACAGGAAGGAAAAAAGAGAGGGAGGTATGGAGAGATTGAGGGAAGGGAAAAGGAGGCAGTAAGGGAGACTACAGTCCTCAGCCTACTATAGAGTGATAGCGAATGAGATGGAAGCAGAAGTCTGTAGGTGTAGCTTCTAAGAACCCTTTAAAGGGGACTGATTGAAGTGGGGTCACATATCCTTCCTTCTTCCTTTGTCTGGAACATGGCTATAAAGACTGAAATGGAGATAGCCATCTTTTCCACATGGAAGCAAAGAACTAATGTGACAAGGTGAAGATAGCACGCCTCTCCTGG
>NW_011483844.1:493-2921 GCF_000754665.1 Bison bison bison | reverse complement strand
GGTTGGATCTCCTTGCAGTCCAAGGGACTCTCAAGAGTCTTCTCCAACACCACAGTTCAAAACCATCAATTCTTCGGTGCTCGGCTTTCCTTATGGTCCAACTCTCACATTCATACATGATTGCTGGAAAAACAATAGCTTTGACTACACAGACCTTTGTTGGCAAAGCAATGTCTCTGATTTTTAAAATGTTGTCTAGGTTGTCCATAGCTTTTCTTCCAAGGACCAAGAGTCTTTTAATTTCATGGCTTGCAGTCACCATCTGCAGTGATTTTGAAGTCCATGAAAATAAAGATCTAACTGAGTGTATTAAGATCTAATATTGTACTGAGACCTAATACAGTGTATTGAGACATTATACACTGGCTTAAAATTCTATTTTCTATGGCAAGATATGATTCATTTCTGTAATTAGAAATCTTTCTAATAAAAAAAGAGATCTTTCTGTGATCTTTCTTTTAAGACTTACACTACAGATTTAGGCTTAAGAAGAACAAAGATTCTAATAGTGAATTTTATACCTTCAACTATGATGGATTAAAGATTGATGAGAATTAGTTTACATTTCTCCCACTGAGAGATGGGATCTATTTCTACCACCCTTGAATCTAAGCAAGCCTGGGCCTATTTTAACATATCACAAAAATGGGGGAAGTGATAATGTGTTAATTCTTGGCTCAGCCACTAAGAGACCTGGGAGTTTCCATCTCTGTCTCTTGGTGCCCTAAGCCATCATGGAAGAAGTCTGACTACTGTGATGGGGAGACCACATGAAGTTGCACTGAGAATGGAGAGGGAAAGTGACTCAGCTGAGCCCATGTTTCCAAACACTCCTACCAAGTCGCCAGGCATGAGTGAAGTTGTCTTGAACCCTCCAGACAAAACTAGCTACCAGCTTGGTATCACTGAGTGACCTCAATCAACATGTAAGCAGAAGAATACTCCAGTTAAGCCGTGCCTCAATTCCTGACCCATAAAATCATGCAGAAAGAGACACTGCCTCCCATCCACCATGATGTGCCTTGGTCATGGAAATGGAACCCCTAGAAGAGCATGAAATAATATGCTCCAAGGAAAAGTGAGAAAATAAAGAAAATGGAGAACTTGCCTTTTTAAACCATCTTGTTGATTTTTTTTTTTTAGGTACCAGAAGTGAAAGTGAAAAGTTGTATTGAAAAAACAGTACTTTCTTGTCATAAAAGTTAAGGACATTCAAAGGGCTAAGAGTTCAGGAAGATGACTTCAGAGGTTGCAAAATGAGTCTGCAAGAGTCTGAAGCACAAGCAATGAGTGTGGGTGAGAATTTTGAGAGGGTCACATGTTTGTGTTTTCAAAGGAAAACTGTGTGGGTGGTTTAAATTACACCAAAGTGCATTTAAATTGGTGAAGCTATTTAATATTAACCACATTTACACTGTGCTAAATTTCTCAGAATGAAGATGTATCCATCTCTCTCCAGAGAGGAGCTGTTGGTATATGGCTCCATGCTAATAAACCTATTTGCCTCTTTCACACCTAAACCCTATGACCTTCTTCAATTGCAGATGGAGGATTTGTATCTGCAATTGAACAGCACACACCTCACCCCTATTCTACCTGTAAGATTTTCTTCTTTTCTCTGCCTGGTTTTATCTCATCCTTTCTTCTCTTTTCAATACACAACAGCATATAAGCCATGCATACACACATGCATGTGCATACCCACCCCCCTGACACACACATAATCACACAGGCAATAACAATGGTAGCTAAAATGGCAGGATCATTCTTTCAAGCCTGTTTCTAGTGTTAAAACATCAGTTCAGTTCAGTTCAGTCGCTCAGTCGTGTCCGACTCTTAGTGACTCCATGGACTGCAGCCTACCGCACTCCTCCGTCCATGGGATTCTCCAGGCAAGAGTATTAAAGTGGGGTGCCATTGCCTTCTCCAACTAAGACAGTATTCAAGGTAAGTTGACTAGTAAATGGTAAGTGAATGTGTGTGAATTCAAACTGCCTATTCAAGCCCATGCCATGTCCACTTCACTCTATCATCTACCCATTCAGCCGAGTAACTCTTAGGTTTCTTAAATATAGAGTTCCCTATATCTCTAAGAGAAGACAAAAAGGTAGCATGTTCCTTATAGTCCTTGCTATGTAATGGATCCTAAACATGAAGAGAAAAATAGCCCTGAATGATTGTGCCTCAATTATTTTCAGTGGTCTTATCTCCACATTCCAAGTCTTATCTATTATTCTGAGTACTTTTGCCAGTTTCAAACCAGGAAAAAACTTAAAGGACATTACTGCAAAAGAGGAGAAAAATATAAATAGCTAATTACAGGCTTTAATGTTTTGCTTTTCATCAGTATTCTCAGCAGAGCAGTAAAAACTAGGCACATTTTCAACAAATTACAGATTAAAAAAAAAAAAATGAAGAATGATTCACC
>NW_011483844.1:0-393 GCF_000754665.1 Bison bison bison | reverse complement strand
GGATGAATGTTGCTAACAAAAGGGTATGGATGTGGAAACAAATCATATTCTCTTAAGAAATCTGCACTCAATATATTTATCTTAAGAAAAGTAGATTGCTAAAAAGTCATTGGTCATAATAAAATTCAGAACCAGATCCAAAATATGATCTTAACCTTCACTGTGCTAAGTTGCTTCAGTCGTGTCTGACTCTTTGCGACTCTATGGACTCTAGCCCACCAGGCTCCTCTGTCCATGGGATTCTCCAGGCAAAAATACTGGAATGAGTTGCCATGTCCTCCTCCAGGGGATCTTCCTGACCCAGGGATCAAACCCACATTTCCTGTGGTTCCTGCACTGCAGGCAGATAATTTACCACTGAGCCACAGGGGAAGCTCTTAACCCTCATTACTG
>NW_011483843.1:9423-10275 GCF_000754665.1 Bison bison bison | reverse complement strand
AATGAAGTAATAAGATAAAGACCTACAGGAACAACTAACTGAAAAGGATTTAGGCAATCTACCTGAAAAATAATTCAGAATAGTGAGAGTAAAGATGATTCAAAATCTCAGGGAAAAATTGGAGGCACACATAAAGAATATAAAAGCAATGTCTAGCAAGGAGATTGAGCATTTAAAGAACAAACAGAGATGAAAAATACACTGGAAGAAACCAATAGCAGAATAACTGAGGGAGAAGAATGAATAAGTAATTTGGAAGACAGTGGTGAAAATCACTGCTGCAAAACAGAATAAAGAACAAAAGAATGAAAAGAAATGAGAACAGTTCCATAAGCCTCTGGGATAACAAAAAATGCACCAACCTTCAAATTATAGGAGCCCCAGAAGAAGAGGAGAAAGAGTCTGATTAAATATTTGAAGAGATTATAGCTGAAAACTTCACTAACATGGGAAATAGCCACCTGATGTAGCAATACTTATATTAGGCAAAATAGACTTTAAAATAAAGACTATTACAAGACAAAAGGAATAGCATTACATAATAATCAAGGGATCAATCCAAGAAGAAGATATAACAATTCTAAATATTCATGCACCCAATATAGGAGCACTTTGATATATAAGGCCAATACTAACAGCTGTAAAAGAGGAAAATGACAGTGACAATATATTGTTGAGAAATTTAAAACACCCTACTTACCCCAATGGACAGATCACCCAGACTGAAAATTCACAAGGAAACACAAACCTTAAATGACACATTAGACCAAAAAGACCTAATTTATATCTATAGGTAATTCCATCCCAAAGCAGCAGAATACACTTTCTTCTCAAATGCACATGGAACATTCT
>NW_011483843.1:4129-5316 GCF_000754665.1 Bison bison bison | reverse complement strand
GGTAAACCATGCATCTCTGAAATATCTGAATAGATAACAAGTGTTCCCACACATGAGGCTGTGGACTTTGGGGACAATTGTGGACTTTGGAAGCAAATAGAGCTGGAGTAAAGCAAGATTAAAGTATGAAATGGCCCCACAGTGCCCACAGCAGGTCCAGAGACCTTCCTAGAAATATTGGAGAACTTCCTTGCTAGGCAGATTGACTGGAATTCTTCCCTCATAACTCAGTTGGTAAAGAATACACCTGCAAAGCAGAAGACCCGGGTTCAGTTCCTGGATTGGGGAGATCCCCTGGAGAAGGAAATGGCAACTCCCTCCACTACTCTTGCCTGGAGAATCCCATGAACAGAGAAGCCTAGCAGGCTACACTCTATGGGGTCACAAGAGTCAGACATGACTGAGCGACTAAGCACACTGTGACAGTACTCACTTAAAGCTGAGGCCACAGGAAAATATTCTTACTACTATTCTCTCTATACGTATTTTCTTCATTTTAATTTTTTTGTTATTGTTCTTTATTATTCTTATTTTTATTTGTTATTTCTTTCTGATTTTGTTTTAAAAATATTTTTAAATTATTTTTCCTATTTCTACTGGACTTTTTCATTATATTGCAATTTTTCCATGTTTTGTTTTTTCTTTTGTGTTGTTTTCATCTTATTTTTAACAATATTTTGTATTTCTATATTTTTACTTTACTTTGATCTTTGTATTTTTTCCATTTGTTTTCATCCTTCTTTTGTTTTTACAATTTTCTTTTCTTTTGATTATGTCTCCATGTTTTTTTTTAATGTGTCCTTTACCTTATTTTTGTTTGTGTTGTCTAACTGATCTGCTCTTGGATTTGTGTTTTTGATATTTAATTTCTATTGTTTGTTTTCATTTATGGGCTGGTTCATAGGTTTGATGGCTTTCGTCTTTTTAATTTCCTTTTATTTACTTTTTTGTGAGTGTCTGTCTGTGTGTTTATTTGTGTGTTTTTGTCTCTTTAGTTTTGCTTTTATCATTTGTATTGGAGTTTTTTCTGTCTGTTTTGTTTCTGTTTGTTTTATCTTTTTCTCCCCTTCTCTTCTGTGTTGTGTGGTCTACAGAGCCTTGGTGCTCCAGTCAGGAATCATACCTGAATCTCAGAACTGGGAGGCTCAAATCAAGAATGTTTGCCCACCAGAGAACTCCCAACCCCA
>NW_011483843.1:0-431 GCF_000754665.1 Bison bison bison | reverse complement strand
TCAGAAAAAAAAAAAATAGACTTTAAAATAAAGACTTACAAGAGACAAGGAAGGACACAACATATTGACCAGGGATCAATCCAAGAAGATATAATAATTATAATACATATGCACCCAATATAGGAGCATCTCAATACATAAGGCAAATACTAACAGACGTAAAAGGGAAAATCAACAGTAACACAATAATAATGGAAGATGTCAATATCCCACTCACACCAATCGGCAGATCATCCAGACAGAAAAATTATTAATAATAACAATAAACAAAAAAGGGGCAGAGCAGTAAAAAACATAGATCTCTTCACGTGTAATTGAACCTAAATAATGAATACCATAGAACAAGTAGATTTAGTTGTAAGTCAATTATGTGAGCACCATTTGTTGTTCAGTCCTCAGTTGTGTCTGACTCTTTGCAACCCTTTGGACTT
>NW_011483842.1:11843-13240 GCF_000754665.1 Bison bison bison | reverse complement strand
CTTTCCTTCTAAGATATTTGATTATTTCATTGTTTGCCCCTACTGTTGACCAATGCCTTGGAAATCATGTAGTTGAAACACTTTTAATAATTATTTTCAGCAAATCCTTGTGGAGAGGCTTTTAGTATTTTTTTTTTAAGTCAGGTCAAATAAGGACAAGCTTTTCATGTAACATCTTCCAGGGAAACATCAGACCTTTCCAATGATGACAATGACCTATGAATGTGGCTTTGAAGGAGCTACAACTCTGTTCTTCCCCCTCACGTGTTTATTGAATATTCCATGTGACTTCTTTTATACTAGGCATTGTGGTAGTGGGGTATCAGGATCTATCAAAATATTAGATATTGTCCCTGTCCTTAAGATATTTGCAACATAGTTCAGGAGAGATAGCAAACTGATTTTAAAAAAAGCAATTAGAAAACTATATAAATCTGCTAATAATGTAATACCTTACTATTGTTAAGAGGTTATTATGAGGCATCTAAAAGCTTTAAATGTATTAACTCATTTAATACAATTATCTTATGAAGTAGGTGCTACTATTATCCTCCTTACAAATGATGAATCTAAGGCATAAAGGGATTACATAATTAACTCATAGTCACATAACAGTCAATGCTAGAGATCGGGTTTAAACAACTGCCAGATATGACTCTAGATCCCATGCTTTTATGTCCAAACCAATTCTGCTTTAAAGCATATAACTTTAAAGTATATGCTTTAAGCATATAACTGAGCATAAAGTCTGGAGAAAGATGAGTGTGTTCTGCAGGGACTATATACTTGTATGACCTAGGGAAAGTTACTTATTTTTTTTTCCTGAACCTCAATTTCCTCTTGTGTAATATGGAAATCATAAGACTAAGGAAATAGAACCTATCACCTAGGAAAGCAATGTCCAGATAGAATAGCCAAAGACTGAGGACATAACTCTTGGATATTCTCCCACATAGAATAGGAGGAAGAATCATCAAAGAAGACTGTGAAGGAGTGGAAGTGAAGAAAGAGGGAAGAAAAGTGTCCATTGTGTTTTGCAACCAAGAGATGGTTTGGCCACTTTGATAGGAGAAATTCAGGAGAAAGAAGAGAAGCCAGATAGCAGGGCATAAAAGAATGCATAGAGTGCTCACAGAATTTGTAATATCTGTTTTAAGAATCTTGATTGTGAAAAAAAAAAAGCAGAAAAAAAAATGAGTGCTGGCTAGGTATGTGATCAGAGAATTCATTTTATGATATCAGACTCCAGAAAATGTAGAGATAAAGAAGTTAATGATGCATTTATGACACCACCCTTATGGCAGAAAGTGAAAGGAATTAAAAAGCCTCTGATGAAAGTGAAAGAGGAGAGTGAAAAAGTTGGCTTAAAGCTCAACATTCAGAAAATGAAGATCATG
>NW_011483842.1:8674-11743 GCF_000754665.1 Bison bison bison | reverse complement strand
GCTTTATTGACTATGCCAAAGCCTTTGACTGTGTGGATCACAACAAACTGTGGAAAATTCTTCAAGAGATGTGAATACCAGATCATCTGACCTGCCTCCTGAGAAATCTGTATGCAGATCAAGAAGTAACAGTTAAAACTGGACGTGGAACAACATACTGGTTCCAATTTGGGAAAGGAGTACGTCAAGGCAGTATATTGTCAACCTGCTTATTTAACTTATATGCAGAGAATACCATGTGAAATGCTGGGCTGGATGAAGCACAAGCTGGAATCAAGATTGCCAGGAGAAATATCAATAACCTCAGATATGCAGATGACACCATCCTTATGGCAGAAAGCGAAGAACTAAAGAGCCTCTTGATGAAAGTGAAAGAGGAGAGTGAAGAAGTTGGCTTAAAACTCAACATTCAGAAAACTAAGATCATATCATCCAGTCCCATCACTTCATGGCAAATACATAGGGTAACAATGGAAACAGTGAGTGACTTTATTTTGGGGCACTCCAAATTCACTGCAGATGGTGACTGCAGACATGAAATTAAAAGATACTTTCCCTTTGGAAGAAAAGCTATGACCAACTTAGACAGCATACTGAAAAGCAGAGACATTACTTTGCCAGCAAATGTCCGTCTAGTCAAAGTTATGGTTTTTCCAGTGGTCATGTACAGATGTGAGAGTTGAAATACGAAGAAAGCTGAGCACCAAAGAATTGATGCTTTTGAGCTGTGGTGTTTGAGAAGACTCTTGAGAGTCCCTTGGACTGCAAGGAGATCCAGCCAGTCAAACCTAGAGGAAATCAGTACTGAATATTCATTGGAAGGACAGATGCTGAAGCTGAAACTCTAATACTTTGGCCACCTGATGCGAAAACCTGATTCATTTGAAAAGGCCCTGATGCTGGAAAAGATTAAGGCAGGAGGAGAAGGGGACGACAGAGGATAAGATGGTTGGATTGCATCACCGACTCAACCAACATGAGTTTGAGCAGGCTCTGGGAGCTGGTGATGGACAGAGAAGCCTGGCATCTTGCAGTCCATGGGGTTGCAAAGAGTTGGACACAACTGAGAGACTGAACTGAATTGAAGAAATGGCCAAGGCAAGAGGGGATACTGTGACCCTCTTCTCTGTCACCCTGAAAGCAAGAAATAAATCTCTTATATGAAAGCCAAACTCCCTACATCTGGTGGTAGAAGGATGTCCTTATCACTAAAAATAGAAAATTGGTGACTTGATACCTATGTAAACAAAGCTTTTTACTTTTTTATTACCCCTAGTTCGAATTCTGTTTAGATTCTTCTCTAATTGAGCACCCTAAACCTAAGTTTCTTTGGCCTGTAAACTCCTTTCAAATTTGTTGTTTTTTGTCTAAAATATATAAAAGCTTCCTGTGTTCACCAATTCTTAGGTCCCATTTCCATGAGACCTTCATATGCATGAATTAAAAGTTGTTTCATATTCTCTTGTTAATCTATCTTACTCCAGCTACAAAAACTCAAGAGGGGTAGCTGGGAAAATTTACTCTTCCCTGGTAACATCCAAATTAAATTAAGGATGACTGTGTTTGTAATTTTGTATGTAATATATTATGGAAGAGTGGTTTGAATAATTTACTATTTATTTCTCATCATAATCCCAAAATATTATTTAAAGAGACTCGTAAAAATTATATGTGTTACAATTTAAAACTGAAAAGTTGAGGGACTCATTAGTGCTCATCACAGTTCTAGAAATTGAGCGGAGAGTGAACTTTCTGGAAAAAGTTCAGACAAGATTTTCAGAGCTTCTTACTTACATAAATGATTGTCAGAGATTCTCACTTATAGTCTTCATGAAAAGATGGTATTCACATAGAAGATGGTATTTTGTGATGCTGAATGGGAGGTATGATTACTCAGTATGATTGAGTAATAGTTGAATTAGGGCTTTCATAAAATATTCTTAATATCTTAAGACATTGCTGTTATGACTCTTCATGGACTCCAATATTCCTGAGACAAAATCTTCTTCCTTAAAGAATCTAAAGACTGGAAAAGACAGGTCTAATTTCTCTTCTGTCATCCTAAAACATTTCCTAAAGATATGTCCAATATTGCATCATTGTGGAAACAGGCCTTTCTTTCTTCCAGTTGACCAGATTCTAGGTTAACCCACATTGTCTAGTAATAGTATGTGTGCTCGTTCTCAGCCACGTCTTTACAACCCCAAGGACTATAGCCCACCAGACTCCTCTGTCCATGGGATTACTGGAGTGATTGCCATTCCTCCTTAAGGGATCTTCCCAACCCAGGAAAAAAAAAACCCATCTCCTGCATTAGAAGGCAGATTCCTCCAACACTGAGCCACCTGAGAAGCCATAAATTAATAGAGCTTTCAGCAAAGATGGAGATTATATTTCCTCCTACCCAAAATTTCTAAGCCAGTTTTTCATTTATCCATACAAGAAGGATGTAGGGTTTAGGGGACCCTGTACACACTAGTAAAGGTACATTAATTGTTTCATCTGGCAGCTCTTCCAGTAGTCCAGTACCCAGTCCTGATTTATTGATGCCTGTGCTGTACTACTTGTTAAATATTTGCCTGTGCTGTACTACTTGTTAAATATTTTGAATATCACCTTTGCTATGACCCTGATGAGAAGTGAGATTAACCAAACTGAAAATATATTAGAAGCAGGCCAATGTATTACTATGTTTCATAAATATCTGTTTGACATTTAACACCATATATTTTCTTTTAAAGGTTAGGCCTGAGCTCACATTTGTTCAAGGAATAAATAAATTGGAGACCATGCATCTTGTCATAACATATTCCTCATATAAAGCCTAGATGGTTTGAGAATTTAAGTACGTAGTACTGCTCCATTGCTATATGTACAGAGAGCAAAGTAATTTTCCTGGAGAAGGTTAACTTGTGGGTGACTATAAACCTTGGTGAAATTTTTGATAAGTAATCTTTAAAAGGCTAGACTGTTCATTCTGGAAGTGAGAAAAATAGTTGCCAAAGTAGTTTAGAGGAAAAGAGAAAAATATTTTGTATCTATCATGTGGGCTATGAATCCTACCTCTAT
>NW_011483842.1:8233-8574 GCF_000754665.1 Bison bison bison | reverse complement strand
CTTCAAGAGATGGGAATACCAGACTACCTGACCTGCCTCCTGAGAAATCTGTATGCAGGTCAAGAAGCAACAGTTAGAACTGGACATGGAACAATGGACTTGTTCCAAAGAAGGAAAGGAGTACTTCAAGGCTGTATATTGTCACCTTGCTTATTTAACTTCTATCCAGAGTACATCATTTAAAATGCCGGGCTGGATGAAGCATAATCTGAAATCAAGATGGCCGGGAGAAGTATCAATAACCTCAGATATGCAGGTGATACCACCCTGATGGCAGAAAGCAAAGAGGAACTAAAGAGCCCCTTGATGAAAGTGAAAGGGGAGAGTGAAAAAACTTGCTT
>NW_011483842.1:5042-5814 GCF_000754665.1 Bison bison bison | reverse complement strand
ATTAAAAGCAAATCCCACTACTCAATCAATCTTTGTTTTTCTTAGCTCAAACAAAATTCTTCAGCAATTTGATCCCAGTCATATAGAAAGCCAACTACAAGTATTTAAACTTCCCAAATGGCCTGAAACAAATGTCCAGTTTTACCTTCCCCTCACCCTCACTAGGATTTATTTAAAACCCTGCCAGAAAACTCGTCAGATGTTCTATGAGTTTATTTTTAACTTACATTCATTTGAGAACAAGATTGGAAAAATTGTTATTTTCTGTCTGACACAGATATAGCTATTAAGTCTCTGTTTTCACTTGGCCCTTCAAAAATCGGAACTAAAGTGGCTGTAGATATCCACCTCTCAATACAGACAGATTGGGGTGATGATTCCATTTATGGAAACATGAATAAAATATTACCTATTCTTACCCAAATTCCTAATTTTTGTTGCATTTCAATCTTGATCTTTTGTTCTAAAGATTATGCTAAAATCTGCTTCTTACTCCACCAGTTTTGCAATGGCCTTTGGTAGAAAGCAGTAAAATTCTGACCTGAGACATAGCTTCACCGACTCAGTGGACATGAATCTGAGCAAATTCTGGGAGATAATGGAGCTCAGAGGACCCTGGTGTGCTACAGTCCACGGGGCCACAGAGTTGGATGTGACTGAGTGACTGAACAAGAACAACAAAGACATAAGAATTCAATTTTTTAGTATCATGAAAAGAAAAATACAACTACAATATATTAAGATTTTATTAGCTTTATTCAGTTGTTCTGAA
>NW_011483842.1:4070-4942 GCF_000754665.1 Bison bison bison | reverse complement strand
CCACAATTCTCACTGTCTACAGGAGAAAAGGCAGTTTGTTGTTTTAGTCATTTAGTGATCTTTGACTCTTTACAACATCCTATACTATAGCTTGCCAGGCTACTCTGTCCATGGGATTTTCCAAGCAAGGATACTGGAGTGGGTTGCCATTTCCTCCTCCAGGATATCTTCCTGACTCAGGAATGGAGCTGTTGTCTCCTGCATTGCAAGTGGTTCTTGACCACTGATTTACCAGAGAAGCCTAAAAGGCAGTTTAAACTTACACAAAGAAAAGAGGGAACTATTATACTGTTTACTTGCAGCACTCTCCCAGTTTAAGAATTCTTTGTATAATGTACAAAATTCTTTGTATAATGTATAATCTTTTGCTTGTGGAAGTTATTTGAGAAATAGAGATTTGTTTTATTTTGGTGATTGGGGTGATGGAGGGCAATTTGAAGAGTATTTGCCTTTTGCTGGGATAATTTAAAGTCATCTAACTATCTTGGATGTCTCTGTTTTACCTTTAAGGCAAGCTACACAAAATAAAGGTAATGACAATGACTGTATTTTCTTGAGTCCATATTATGTCAGCCGCCTTACTAGGTGTTTTGCATACAATAAATTTGCAGTGCAGTATATTCTCTCCATTTAACAAATGAAGAAACTGAGAGGAAATTGCTTAAGTAACTTGCCCAAGGCACATAGGAGAATTCAGTTTAGTTCAGTTTGACTTAAAGCTCCTGTTATTTCCATCGTTTCATGCTGCATCTCTCAAAATCTCATTTTAAGCAGCTCTTAAATTCATGCTGCTGAATAATGAAGAAAGCATGTCATAGAAAACTGGCTTTAAAAAAAAACATTTTTAAAATAATGGTATAGGATAATTAAAA
>NW_011483842.1:0-402 GCF_000754665.1 Bison bison bison | reverse complement strand
AATATTTGTATAACTTATGATTTAAACATATTTCATGGGGTTCAGTCCTTTGCAGGAATTGTTATTACAGAAGTTTGTGTTATCCCCTTTTTGGTCAGTGGGAGTCTTTTCAAGTTGGTTCCTAAGTCCATCTGACCTACTCGTATTTGGTAGCTTCCCTACTATCTATCATTACAAGAATTTCCAGTTTGTTTTGTATACTTTTTTGAACCTTAACCTGGAATCAACTATTTCTCCAAGAAGCCCTTGTTTTAGATAGTGGTAAATGATATTTCCGGGAGAAATATCAATAGCCTCAGATATGCAGATGACACCATCCTTATGGCAGAAAGTGAAGAGGAACTGAAGGGCCTCTTGATGAAAGTGAAAGTGGAGAGTGAAAAAGTTGGCATAAAGCTCAAC
>NW_011483841.1:14244-14868 GCF_000754665.1 Bison bison bison | reverse complement strand
AGGATTTTATTTCTGCCAGTAATGTGAAAGGAAGGATTCGTCAATAAATGTTTTTTCTGGCCTTAGGAGAAATGGTTGAGTGCTGTGCGCGCCTACCAACCCCCCTTACAAGGTCTGTTAAAGAACTTGTCGGTTTGGCTGTTTTCCTGCAATTATTCGTAATCGAAGCATTGCTAGCGTTTTTCACGCATCGGATGAATTTGCTCTCGTTATTTTTTCTGCATTTGAAACTTTCACAAATGTACCCTGGCTAAACGAAGTAATTGTATGTCCCCTTCTAGGCTATTATTATCACAAGAGTGCTGTTAATGTTTTTCTAAAGGTTTACCTCACCAGAGGCATGTCTTATGAAATTGGAGCAGGTTTACCTGTGGCACAGCAATAGAGGTTGTACCTATCAGGATTTTGAAATCCGTAGGAATTGGCTTGTACTGTATGCTTTGCTAAAGCAAGTGACTAAAATTGGTTTCTCACATTTAGCCTGAGAAGGTAAAAAAGCATTGTGCTTCATAGTTCTATTTCATGTAGATTCTTGTGATCCTGAGTGTTGTTTGGGGGTGTTAGAAAAGGAAAGGTGACAAAGAGGACTAATTGTAATATTTGGAAAGAGGATAATCTTTTCAC
>NW_011483841.1:13540-14144 GCF_000754665.1 Bison bison bison | reverse complement strand
GTGTTGTTTGAGTCTAGTAAGGAAGCAGTGCTGGCTGGGGAAGGCAGGGCATGCAGTAGAATTTGCAGCAGTTGTTGAGGTGCCAGCCTGCAGGTTTTGAGGCTAGTACTTTGCATCCCCGTCCAAGATCTCTGCAGAGAATATACTTACACTGAAAGGAGCTTTGACCTCATTGTTTCGGCTGGAATACTCGACTGCTCACATTTTCCTGAGCAACCATGACTCTGGTTAACTCTCCAGAATTTCTACCAGTGCAGTGAACTGAAAGCTTCTCAGGAGTTGTATCTGAGCCCTAGGCCTAGGGCAAGGAATTAATTTGCAAACCCTTGGACGGAATGTGAAATATACTATCAAATACTGCTAAAGAATGACTTCAGAAATAATTTGTGGGGGGCGGTTTTTAGCTCCCCTAGTCAGTAAGCAAAATGCTGTCCTCATCTTTTTCTTGGTAGAGACTGAGTGGCACTCCCATTTACATCACTAGAAGGATACAACTAAAGATTTAGGTTCGTCTTTGTCTTGCACAGCAATATAGATGTAGTCTAAGTTGTGTGCTTTTATATTTTGGAGATGGGGCTATGAATTCCTTTCAAAATTAAGTGTT
>NW_011483841.1:10299-11682 GCF_000754665.1 Bison bison bison | reverse complement strand
AATGTTGAGCTTTAAGCCAACTTTTTCACTCTCCTCTTTCACTTTCATCAAGAGGCTTTTTTGTTCTTCTTCACTTTCTGCCATAAGGGAAAGTTCTTTAGCTTGAGCTAAAAGAAATAGTGATTCATTGCATTTTCTAAAGACACAGCCTTGATGTCTTTGCCATTAAAAAGTTGTATTTCCTTTTTGATGAATTATGACTTTTCTTCTGACAATTTTGTGGTAGAAAGAAATTGGTGGATTTGGTGTAGGATTTTCGGATTTAGGTATGTAGGGGATGTCTTAAAAGATTTAAGAGTTGGGATGTCTGAGAGTATAATAAAAACGATATAGCCTATTCCCAGTCAACATCTCCAGTCTCCATAAATAAAATAAACAATGGTAGTTTTTTCTGTACAATTTACTTTCCTTTAAAAGAATGTTTAATTGGAAGTTTGGACTAATTGAGACTTAAGCATCAGGGACTTTTATTCTATCTTTTACTCTTCGTGAGTTTCATAGTGATTACACTAGCATTTTCACATGAGTTGAAAGGTTTAATGAGAATCTAAACAACAAGAATTCCCCCCATTTGGCTTATTCACTTATTTCATGCTAACAAACAAGACATTACTTGATAAAGTAGTTCAGGGGACTTGGCCAGGTGGATGCTATTTAACTAGCCTGTCAGAGAATGATATTAACTAGGTGTGAATTTCTAGATCATTGACATATAAAAGCTTAAGTTTCGAGTTGAAATACTGGGAAAAAACTTCTCTCTTTGATTCTAGTAGCTCTCAAACTGTTTTGGCTCCATAAAGAATGCAGCATATAGTAATATCATCATATAGAAAATGTTGTATCTGTCGAAGACACCCAGGACTGGAAAGAAGTTGACTGCATAAGGTATTTTAAGGAAAATTCAAAATAAGATAAAAAAATATTCAAAATAATGAAATAGGTAGCTAATGTATTTCTTTGAGTCTGATCTCTGGTGGCCTTTGCCTGCAGTGGCTTGAAGAAGGATTTCCGTTTGGGGCCAGAGATTGAAGGCAGGTGGCAGCAATGAGAGCACTGAATCCTGGCCACTAGACCACCAGGGCCAGTGGCCTGTGACAAGACCCTGGCCCTTTGGCTTTGTAGAAATGAATTGCCACAAAGAGACAGAAAGTAGTGAAATAAGTAAAGTGTTTATTAGGAGGAAAAAGTGTACGTGTGGATAGACATACATAGGTGGGCTCAGAGAGAGAGCTGTGCCCTTGTGTTAGTTTGAATCACTTACATGGGGTATTTCTTCCAGGTTTCCTTTGCCTCATAATCTTGCTCTGCCTGGCTCTGAGTCTGCAGTTTGGTTTTTCTCAGTATCTTCCCATGTGTGCACCCACTTCTCTTAGCCAAGATGGA
>NW_011483841.1:8227-10199 GCF_000754665.1 Bison bison bison | reverse complement strand
GACATTGCCTACTGTGGGGTGCATCCCCTCCCTTTTGACATCCGAGGAGGCTTTCTGTGCCTGTGTAGTCGGGAAGGCCTCCTTGACCTCGAGAATGAGGAATGTGTGGTCTATCTCTTATCTGGGCAGCTCCTCTGCTCTGGCTGTTATCTTTGTCTTGGAGTATCTGTCCACAGGGGACAAACCAGCTGCTCAGCTTGGGGCCCATCTGTCTGCTGCCTCAAGTCCAAGGCAAGACCAATTTAGTGAAGCAGTATATGGAGACAGTGAATAAAATTCAGGTAATTTGGGGGTCTTTTTGGAGCAAGGTTTTTTGTTTTCTCTTTGAATTAATATTATCAGAGTAATTATACTTTTTTTTTCTTGTTTCACTTTACTAAAATCCTCAGCCTGACATTGCTGTGCATGGAAAATATTTAACAGTTTTATTATGTTTAGCAAGTTATCTGAATGTATGTAGTGCAGTATTTTTGCATTTACTCCAACATTACAAATAGCCTGTTCATCTTTGCCCCTACCAGGTAGTTCATACATGGCTGGATTTTTTAAAAAATTAATTATTTATTTTGGCTGCACTGGGCATCAGTTGTGGCACCTGGGATCCAGTTCCCAGACTAGGGATCAAACCCGGGCTCCCTGCTTTGGGAGCTTAAAGTCCCAGCCAGAGGACTACCCAGGAAGTCCCCATGGCTGGGTTTAACAGGTGAATTTGCCCCTATTAAAAGCAAACTTTTATTATCGTATTGTAATTTCTTTGAGGGCGGGGGTCCCTTTTCCCGGCATAAAGAACTTCCCCCACCAGGGATCAAATCCGCATCTCCTACGGTAGAACCGCAGTCTTAACCACTGGACACCAGGTAAGCCCTGTCATTTCCTTTTAATTTCTGTGGCACTTTACATTAGTCTTTCTCCACTGGGAGAGAATCCATTCCTAATGCCCTAGAGAATCTGTTTTAATCTCCTGTGCATGCATCTGTAGATGAGGGATTCCAGTTGAAAAAGGCTGCCCTAGACGTTGAAGGCTGCTGGGGTCAGGGACAGTTGGCACAGTGCCTGGTGCATAGTAGGTGTTTGATAAATATTTGAATGAAAAATTTTTATGTTTCACATAAATAATAGCTTCTGCTCATAGTGGTATTTATGAAATTCTTATGAAAAATGGTTAAAAATGAGGAGTTCCAGTTAATTGGGTGTAATACTGTGATTTATAATAACAGATATATATGTGTATTTGGTCTTTGCCTGTTTCTGGCCCAGAGCTCCTAAGACCCTTGGCATTTCCGACTTTGAGAACAATAAAGGTATGTTTTATAATGTTAATAACGTGAATTGGGAAAGCATCTCTGGTTGGCGGCTGGTCACCAGGGAAACCAACCCTTTGATTAGAGGGTTCAGTTCCACTCCCCTGATTTCTGGGGATTGGAGAGGGCCTGGTGATTGAGTCACCAGTGACCAATGGGTTAGTCAGTCATGCCTATTAATGAAGCCTATATAAACCCCCCAAAAAAACAGGGTTTGGAGAGCTTCCAGGTTGGAGATTTGCGAAGAGCATGCTGTGCTCCTAGAGAGAGCACAGAAGCTCTGTGCCCTTTCCCCATTCCTTGCCCTATGCATCTCCTCCATTTGGCTGATCCTTGTATAATAAACCAGTGATCTAGGAAGTAAAGTGATTCTCTGAGTTCTGTAAACCACTCTAGTGGAACCTCTGATTTATAGTCAGTCAGTCAAAAGTACTGCTAACAACCTGGATGGAGGCTGGTGTCTGAAACCCAAGGTGGAGGTTGTTGGGAAGCCCAGTTTGTAGTCAGTTGGTCAGAAACACAGCTGATAACCTGGACCTGCTGCTGGTGTATGAAATGGCTGGTTGGGGGAGTCCTGTGGGACTGAGTGCCTAACCTGGGGTATCTGATGCTACCTCTAGTCAGAAATTGGAGAAGGCAATGGCAACCCACTCCAGTACTCTTGCCTATAA
>NW_011483841.1:4947-6058 GCF_000754665.1 Bison bison bison | reverse complement strand
TGGATATCCAGATTTGGGAGGTTAATATGTATTTGTGAAGTACAGATTGTCATCAATTTTTTGCCCTGTATTTATTTAATAAAATATGGGAGGATTGGTGAAGATTACCTTGTTCAAGCAGATACCGTGTATTTTTTTTTAGACTCCTCCATTATATGTTGTCATAAAGTAGTGTGGCTATATTTTTCTAGTCTCTTTTTCATGTAGATATTGAAAAAATCAGCAGTTTTCTTGATAATGATTATGCCTTTAGCACAGCATCAAGTAAACAGTAGATGCTCAATAAATACTTTCTGAATTGATAGCATAGTCTGAGTCAGTAATAGACGTTGAAAAATGACCAGCTACTGAGAAGCTTATGTGTTTCAGACTGGGCTACCAATGAGTGCATGGCACTAAAAATAACATCCTTTCAGTTACAAAATACTACACTATATTTATTCTAAATGAGAAAAAAAATTATACTTTCCTACCCACTTGAAAAGGAAAAGCTTTAGCATTTACTTGATGCTAGTTTCTCGATCAGCGAAAAAGATTATGTTTAGTGCCTTCCCCTTTGTTGGCCAGTCACAGAAAACTATAACCCATATCCTGTTCTCAACTTCTAAAATTATAAACAAATTCATGTTCTTTTTGTTAAATCCCATGCATAAGCTTATATTTTCTGTTGCCACCAGCACATCAAATCTTTTTGAAAACCAAAGCTGCAGAATTCACTCTCTCAAGAGCGTTATTTGGATTCCAGATTTCACTTGGTATTTGGTGCTGGGTGGATACCTGCAGTGAGAAGGCAGAGCAACCAGAGGAATTGTGGAGTTTGAGGGAAGCAGTTTTGTTGAGAAAAGAGCCTTAACCTTGTTTAAAAAGGTTAGTGCAAGTCCTGGTTTTGCCATTTACATCCTAGCTTGGGAATTGGGCACTGTAGGTCCTGTACATCAAACTGTTCCCCAAAGTGTGGTCCTTAGACTACCTGCAGAAGAATCATCTGGGAAGCTTATTAGAAATAGACATTCTTGAGCCTCAAACCTACTGAATCCAAGTCTCAGGTGATAGGTGCCAGGAAACTGCATTTTTAGCAGGCACTCCAGGTAATTCCTCAGTTCACAAAAAA
>NW_011483841.1:2939-4692 GCF_000754665.1 Bison bison bison | reverse complement strand
CAAAGCAAAGTCAGCAAAGGGAAAAGGCTCAAGAGGCCATGTCTGCAGGAACCCAGGCATAGCTCCCAACAGTCCTCTCCCAGTGGAGTCACACAGGTTGTGGTTAATTCCTCCCAGCAATGTGTTTTCTCCAAAGGGAGCTTCTCAGAGACTCAGTGCCCAGGGTGTTTATTGGGAGCTGGTCACATAGACACACCTCCTCTGCCTGGTACATGCAGAATTTCAGACTCCCAGAAGGAAAACAGGTATTTAGCATAAACCATAACGTTGTGCCAACAGTTGAGGCACAGCGAGCTATTCTTACCACTTAGGATGGTGGGAACCTTCCCCACGTCCAAATCCCCAGACACCAGCTGTGTCTATACCAACCTTGTAAGCAGACACTTTTAAGAATAGCAGTCAGACCTGCTCGGTTAACTTTTTCACTATTAGGAAATACTGGTATTTTTCAGAGAAGGGAAATGACTGACCCTTGGTCATTAAGCTAATCAAGCAGCAGAACTGAGTCTGTCTGAAACTCCCAGCAATCATCACCTTGTTCTCATTGCTGTACACATCGTGCTTCTGGACGATAGGTCATTGCTTTGCAGATCATTGAATGTATTCACTGTCGCTTGCAGCAGAAGAGCAGCCTGCCGGTGATAAATTGATGCACCCAGTGGGGGAGCCAGGAAGTATTGATGTTTCTGCCAGTTTAGCGTCAACACTTGCTGGTTTCCTCTCTGGAGCATCACTGAATTCGTGGATTTTCAGTTTTTCTGACTTTTGTCACTGCCCCAACTCCTCCATGTTCCATCCATTTACCCATAGTCCCAGCCAACATTCATTAGCATCATTACTTCATCCCATTCTGTGATGCTTAGCTGTTAGCTTATAGGCAGCCAATTTTAAAAATCCTTTTGGGTAACACAGGTCCAAAGAGCAGGCATAGTGAAGAGTGTTTGGTCAAGGATAATTATATAGGAAAGGCTGCCAAAAGGAAGTCTAAATTCTTGGGCTAATGAATGAATTTTATGGAAATGTTTATAAGTAGTACTTTACTTCAGGATTTTTGAGTTCTGTGATCATGGAAAACCTCAGTGATATCTCTGGTTATTCTTAGTTTCAATCTTTTTTTTTTTTAATCTTATCAAAAAAGAAAATTAATAATTCTGTTATGATTTGGGGCAAAGAATAAATTAGGAAATCATACGGGAAGATGCAGTAATCCTGCAGCTCAATGGGGAGCAGAAGCCAGGAGGGAGCTGTCACAAATAAATAACAGCTGGGTAGAGCAGATTATGTAAGTTACACCTGTTGTGTAAGCAGTGGGGATGTTCTTGAAGCTTCATAATTAATGTAGCTTGCAGTAATATAGATTAAGGGATCTATAATGTAGTGCACAATTTACCTTTGGCTTCTTTTCTGAAAACATCCATATGAATCAAAAGCTTCCTTTGAACACCCGTTCGTAGCTCAAGCTAGAACCCTAGCTGCTGCTGCTGCTGCCACGTCGCTTCAGTCATGTCTGACTCTGTGCGACCCCACAGACAGAAGCCCACTAGGCTCCCCCGTCCCTGGGATTCTTCAGGCAAGAACACTGGAGTAGGTTGCCATTTCCTTCTCCAATGCATGAAAGTGAAAAGTGAAATTGAAGTTGCTCAGTCATGTCTGACTCTTAGCGACCCCATGGACTGCAGCCTACCAGGCTCCTCCATCCATGGGATTTTCCAGGCAAGAGTACTGGAGTGGGGGTGCCATTGGCCTTCTCCGA